>NW_027528362.1:8034582-8100442 GCF_008692635.1 Crocuta crocuta | reverse complement strand
AAATAAAGAGACGATACCCAGAAAAGACATTCTGAAATTATTAATATCTTGAGTTTACGAGAATGTGGACATTTCCTTCAGGGAATCTACTTGACTAAATTTCTCCTTCCTGTTGCCTATGGTGTGCTTGATTTTCCATGGAGGTTTCTTTTTTTTTTTATTATTTAACCGATATTTATGATGTGTTATTTTTATTTGAAATCTGAAGAAATCCTAAGGAGTATATATACTTTAGAAGATAATGCAGTCTAATAGAATGTTAAATGGGGCCTCTCTCATCACAAAATCTGCAGAGAAGAAAGACTTTTAGTGCTTCCACATCCTAAAGAATGCTCACACATCTCTGGAAGAAATGAAACCATCACCCAAAATTGCCCATGGGCAAGGAGACGCGGGCCCTGCTGCGGGGAGCCTCTCTCCTACTCCAGCCCGTGTGGGAAGGAAGCCAGCTGCCATCTCAGAGGAGGACCTCACATTTGTGAGATCAGTCGGCAGAGCCCTAAGTTTCTCTAAACCTTTTTTCCTACAGTTCGGGACGGGAGGTCCACTTCTGCTTCAAAGCAGGTGAAGGAAGATCCCGGGAGCTACTTGAACACAGGAAATGGTTCCCCCCGAGGATCAGGCAGAGAGTGATGTCTGCACTCATCTCAGGGGAGCACCTGCTATCCGCGGACCACAGCTGCCCTTGAGGGAAGCAGAGATGCCCTGTGAGCAGCCTGAACTCCCGGCCCCAGGCAGCACGGAGGCAGTGAGTTCCCTCACGGTTTTGGTGCCGAGGAAGAAGGCAGCCAAGCCTGACTTTTCCCGTTGGGACCTTCCAGGAGAGGTTTGCCCGCCATGCTGTGTGACCTTGACAGTGGACCCGTAGGCCCAGCCGCAGCAGGACAGAGGGCCGTTGCAGGCGTTAGCACTTGGGAATGGGGCGCTGAGCGTTGTCAGCAGGGGAGACTCAAAAGGTCCATCAGAAAGACAATCATTGGGATTGAGCAGCAGTCACCTACCTGATCACCAGCTTGTGTCTGCTTTCCCTCCTGCCCCAGGGCTGCGGGCACAGGATGCAGGGAGCCCCAGAGCCAGGATGTGGGAGCCCCTTCCCCGGGTTCCTGGCACAAGTCAGGGTAAAGTCTGGGGTGGAATCATGTTTTGAAGGGGATGAATGATGGAAAATCCTGCCTTGGACTGAATAGGATTTTTAATGCCTGGGATTAAGATGATTATAAGGTTGAGGGTTCCTGGAAACATTCTGGAATCTTCTGGAGATATTTTAGCGATGTGGAGGGGCTGAAAGTCAATGTGGGAAATATATATACTTATCCCTTCTTATGCCTCATCAAGGCCATTTGGATTTATCTGTATCAGTAATATTTTAATATCTCTCTTAAATCCGTAAGTGACCAACGGACTTCATTCCTAACAAAATTTGCCTGAAATTTTGCTTCTTACTGCAAACACATTACTGATGGGTGTCAAAAGTGAAGTCAATCAAATTTGCCTGTAAATCACAGGCCACAATTTAAGCAAAGTGAAGTTTAAGTATATTCGGCAACAAACGTGTACCTTACATTTTTTTATTTTCCTCCAGACATATCTATCTTTCCCGGGCCTGTGCTCAAGAATTAAACACAAAGGTGGGTGAAGTTTTAAAACCTTCTTAAATGAACTAAATCTTGCTTAATCCAGGCCCATCTGAGTTAACGCAGTGATCACACTGCAAACCATAGTAATGGCAGAACGAGCTGTCGCATGGGGACTTTACATGATTCATCTGGTGGCAGGGTAAAAATAAATAAATAAATGTGCAAACCTACAACTCTCACAGCTTTCAAATGTTGGCTCTGGTGTGTGGCATGATTAGGTCAACAGTCTGCTGGTTGTGTTTCAGGCACGCAGAGGCTTTCCTCACCACCACTGGTTAATTCGTGGGTCTGCGCCGTTCCCAAAGGCTGCTGTGCACAGCCTTTTCAAGGGTAGGGCTCATACCTGGGAAAGGTGAGATGGACAGGAAAGCCCCATGGACAATACGAGGCCAGACAGTTGTCTAGCTAGTGCACAGAGCAACAGGCAGGAGCGCAAAATATTACAGCTTAGCTGTCAAGAATCCCTAATGCTTGGAACTTAATTTGAGCAGCATGAGTCCATGACTTGCATAGTTTGACACAGGTAGAAGAATGTCCATGTCACTTTGACAGATTTTAGGTAAATTTCCCAAGAGTTTTAGTTTGCTTTTAAGCCAGAGATCTTGACACTGTCCCCAGAAAGGTTTTGATTATTAGCAATCACATTGAACAGGGGCGTATGCCTGATGGTAATGATGTTTGTAAGGTTTATACAGACACACATATGAGGAAATTGGAAATTGGAAATATGACCCGTGCAGAGAAGCATTTGAGGGAGTGAAAGCTAACACTTATTTTGTTTCAGACACTGTCCCAAGCACTTTTTATCAAACCTTTGAATCCTATCCGTGCCCCTACGATGCTGCTACTGTTTTGAGTTACATAGACACTGAAATGGAGGGAACAATAAATAAGGTGGTGGTTGGTAGGTGGCAGAGGTGGGATTTGGACGCAATTTGGTGTGTGAAGAGCATTCACTCTTAAACAGTATGGCAGGGGAGCCTGGGTGGCTCAGTCAGGTAAGCGTCTGACTTTGGCTCAGGTTGTGATCTCTCAGTGTGTGAGTTCGAGTCCTATGACAGGATTTGGGCTGACAGCTCAGAGCCTGGAATCTGCTTTGGATTCTGTGTCTCCCTCTCTCCCTCCCCCATCCCTGCTTGTTCTCTCTCTGTCTCTCTGTCTCTCTCTCATGAATAAATAAATGTTTAACAAAATAAACCCTATTGTGAACTGTTTTGAGAAGGGGCTGGGGCTGAGAAATTGGTTGTGCTGTGGTGGTTGTAGTTTTTTGGAGGACAGTGAGACAGTGGTATTTAAAAGCACAGCAACTTCGGGGCGCCTGGGTGGCTTAGTCGGTTAGGCGTCCGACTTTCGCTTAGGTCATGATCTCACGGTTCGTGGGTTCGAGCCCCGCGTCGGGCTCTGTGCTGACGGCCAGCTCAGAGCCTGGAGCCTGTTTCAGTCTGTGACTCCCTCTCTCTCTGACCCTTCCCTGCTCACGCTGTCTCTCTCTTGCTCTCCTAGAAATAAATAAAACATTTAAAAAATAAAAATAAAAAAAAAATAAAAGCACAGCAACTCCATTCTGCATCAGGAGATAGCCTGGTTACATTGCATGAGAAAAAGCAAGTGATTACCTTAAATGCCTTATGAGCTAGGGAATAGGGAACATTCTCTACTTATTTTTTTAGGTGAGGAACTAATACCAAGAGAGGTTATCTAACTTGTCTGTCGTCACAGAGCTAATGTGTTAAAGGGTTGGGATTTCCCCTTCAGAGGTCAGAATCTAATGCCAGTTCTCTCATCTTTACTTTCCAGGAGGTATATTAATTCCTGATACATTAATAATATATAATTCTAAGAATTAGATTTTTTATTAAAAATTTTTAATGTTTTATTTATTTCTGAGGGAGATAGCATGAGCAGGGGTTGGTCAGAGAGAGAGGGAGACACAGAATCTGAAACAGGCTCCAGGCTCTGAGCTGTCAGCACACAGCCCGACATGGGGCTTGAACACACGAACTGTGGGATCATAACCTGAGCCGAAGTTGGACACTTAACCGACTGAGCCACCTAGGCGCTTCAAGAATTAGATTTTTTAAAGTTGCATGCTTAGTGAATATTTTTTCTAATTGGCTGAATATATCAAAATTAAATTAATAAATTAAAATTAATATTTTCTTGAATGATTCTTTCTCTCGTTTCTTTTGTATTTGTAGTTATTTGTCTTTTGTCAATTTAACTTACAATTTTCACATTCTTATAACTCTGAATTAATTAAGATATTCAGTGATACATCATCTGAGTGTTTGTGTCTTTTCTTTTTTGAGACGTAACAAGTGCCCATCTCAGATAAACATATAATATTCTACGTAATATTATTGCTCTTTGCACCAAAAAGTCCACCGTGGATAAAGGATGTGCTGCCCTGAGTCTATAGTGTAACCAGAAATGGTGTCATTGGATGTTAACCCAACTTGGTACACATGGACCCCCATCATCGGTGAAGCTAAAATTAGCCTTGGTAACACTGGTGACCATGTTGAGCCAAATGTTACACAAATAACAACAAAGGCGCCAACATGTAGATTATTTTTGTGAGTTAATGTGTCCTGAGAAATCACCATTGTTGGTCTTCATGGGCCTGTGTGTGTGTGTGTGTGTGTGTGTGTGTGTGTGTGTGAAGAAATCCAAGTGTACTAAATAAGAATAGGGCATGGAAAACAGAACATTTCAACGTTATGAGAGCCATAGCACATATTATTAAAAATAAATAATCTAGAGCAGAAGTTGGCAAACTTTCTCTACAAGGAACCAGATGGTAAATATTTTGGATTTTGTGTGCCACGAGGAAAATATAAGTAAGCACCTAGTCTGTAGGTGTAACAGAAAGCAAAGTAATTTGTCATGAATTTTTAATTGAATTCAAAATATCCTAATATATTACAGATTTTGCATTAGTTTTCCACTGATACCTTAACATGTTACCACAAATTAGTGTCTTAAAACACCTGCTTATTCACTCGCCGTCCTGAGGATAAGAAGTCCAGGCACAGCATGGCTCAGCTGTTTCTCCCCTCAGGGTTTTACAAGGTCAACATCAAACATCAAGGTATCAGCAGAGTTATATGCCTGTCTGGAAACGCTAGTGGAGAATTTATTCTAGGTCATTCAGACTATTGAGAGAATTTGGTTCCCTGTGATTGTAGGACTGAGGACCCCATTGCCCTGCCAGCAATAGCATGAGGGGTAGGGAGGTCATCCTCAGCTTTTAGAGGCCCTAGTGGCATTCTTTGGCTCCTGAGCCACTTCCTCCACCTTCAGATCCACAATCAAGAATTGAGTCTACATTTTTAGAAATCTTATGGAGGGGCACCTGGGAAGCTCAGTTGGTTAAGTGTCCGATTTCGACTCAGGTCATGATCTCACAGGTCATGAGTTTGAGCACCCCATTGAGATCTGTGCTGAAAGCTCAGAGCCTGGAGTCTGCTTCGGATTCTGTGTCTCCCTCTCTCTCTGCCCCTTTGCCACTCACGCTCTCTCTCTCTCTCTCTGTCTCTCTCAAAAATAAATAAACACTAAAATTTTTTTTAATTAAAAAAAATTTCATGGAGCTCCTCTTTTGCTTCATCCCTCTCACTTCCTCTTTTATGCATCTTCCTGACACACCCTTTTGCTCTCAAGTGTTCATATGATGACATTGGATCCATTGGGATAACCCATGATAATCTGCCTTCAGCTCAATTGATGAGTATCCTTAATTCCATTACAAAAGCCCTTTACACTAGTACCTAGAGTAGTATTTGATTGAATACCTAGGGAAAAGAACTTTGGTGAGGGCACATTTAGAGTTCTACCACTATTCTGTTGATGAAAACAATGGAATTTTTGAGTGTAGGGGGAATGACATTTTACTTAATTACGCTTCAAAGTTTGTGTTCCTTGTGATCAAATCGATTGCAAACATTCATCTCTTAACAGTCTTGCTGAGCTTATAGGACTTAATAGAAGAGGATACAGGCTGATGTGGCTTATGGGCAACAGTTTATAGACCTATGATCTCAAATCTTGTGGAATTCCATTGGAATTCCTGTGGACAACTGTCAAATTATTTAACAAATGTCTCAAGTATATAAACTAAGATAAATGATAAAGTAGCATGTACTCTTTTTCCAATTTTACAAAGCAATTGTAATATAAATACAGATATCACTATCTTTATGTGAACTAGAAGATAAACAGTGATAACAATAGTCTTTTGTGAATGTAAATTAATGCAATTTCTTTATGCCTTTTGTTGCATTTGTCAAGCATTTGCAATACATTTTTTAAGAAATTAGGGGAAATTAAATAGAGTTAGATGTTTCAGATTCAGCAATGTAGTATTAAAATATTTTCATTTCCTTCTTCCTCCACCAATTACCTTCCTAGTAATTGGAACACCAGAACAGAATGCCGTGTTTCACAATAACGGCCCTGACCCGTTAAATCTGTAAAGAAGGACGGATTTTGAGTGATCCCGCCGGACAGATGTCCCCTAAATCTAACTGACAACCCTGTCATAATTAAAGAACAATGGGGTTTGTCTTGACACTTCTGTGTGGACGATCCTTGGTTATCCAGAGTGATCCTTTCACGCATTGGTTAATGAATCGCTGTGAAACCATTCCATAAATATGAAAATCTCTGTGCTCTAAACTTTAACATTTTCTGCTTACTATGAGACGTTTTATTTTAAACGCATGAGAATATAACTGGAGGTTGGTCCCTTGCACAAAGAGCGAAATAACACCCCACTCTTAAAGCCAAGATCCCTAACTCAGTCAGTCAGCCATCTTGGTTCTGCAACAACCAGATGGTTATTTTTCCTCCCTTTATCTACTTACAATTAAGAAAACAAAGAAAGTACAAGTAATATTCCACAGAAGAAAGATAGAAGTCAGAAAAGTAATGGAAGGGAGCTTCTTACTGGACACATGGAAATACTTAGTACACACTTAATATTTGAAGATGAAATTTGTGAGAGAGGCCCCCTTTGGAGATTAGGAATTAGGAAAGAGGACACCTGAGGGTGGCTGAATTGGTTGAGCTCCTGATTTGGGCTCAGGTCATGATCACGCACAGTTTGTGAGTTCGAGCCCCACGTGGGCTCTGCACTGACAGTGTGGAAGCTGCTTGGGAATTCTCTCTCTGCAGCCCCTACTTACACTTTCTCTCTCAGAACAAATAAACAAACTTAAAAATGCTTATGAAAAATAGAATTAGGGAAGAGACAGCTGGTTAAACCATAGACATGGATGAGTTAGTTCTCTAAGACACAGAATAAGCTATAAAATGAGCAAAAATTCCTCCGCATAAATACAGCTTATGTCAAGATGAGTTTGTGTATATTATATACACACTAAACAATGTTGATATGCAACAGATTGTTGGAGAAAAAAACTAGACTGGACCTAAGCTAAAAACATCACATGAAAACAAAATCAAGAACTCCAGGGTGGTTGTAAATAATACAACATAACATGTTTGTGTTCCTGAAACAAACTGCAGTAGATTGACCTGTGGAGAAGGTCAACATAAATTCTCTCATTGAACATCTCAGAATGTGAAGTGATTAAATTGTATAGAGCTGGTAGCTGACAAGCCAACCCCTCAATGTCCATGAGGGGAGAACCGAGTTGTGAATTGGTCTATTGCGCTATGCTGAGACCACAGTATTTCAGGTGATATCTTATGAAAATACATATAGGGTTCCTTTTTAGCTATGTCGTATCAGTCTCCATTTATTAAGACTCGTGCCAAGGGTTTAATATTCAGGTCAGGATTTGCGATGGGCCATCAGAGGGGCACCTTTGGGAGAGAAAGACATACATTTGGGCCCCTTCTTACTAATAAAAGGTTCAAGTTATACCTTTACTAGTTAAGAGACTTCAATCGTTTTACAGACACTTGCCCAGAATCCAGAATAAGGGCCTGGGGTGGAGGTCAGACAGTGGCTCGGATCGAGAAAAGTGACACTAATTGGGTCTCATCGAGGGGACAGAGATATCTACCAGGTTTCAATATTTTGCCCAAGGCCACCTGGGTCTGCCATTCAAAATCATCTTTTCTGCCACACTGACATTTGTGTCACATTCAGAACCCTGAGTTAAGCAGGCAGGTAAGTTTAGAATACTATTCCTGACACTTTGTTTCAACTAAGGAAAACAAATAAATAAACCATGCCTTCGTGTCACATGTCAGAAATATCAAATGTAGATACGTAATCATATTTATTTGAAAATGAAATTTGCCCTAGCTCAATTGAGCACAATTTGGGAATACACTTTGTCTTTCATAGCAGTAATTTCATCTGGTTTCCGGCTTCTTTCTTTCATTTAGAAGGAATAAAGGTCTATATTTTATGTCTAGATATATTCTCCAATGGGGCAATTCAAAAATAAAAGTGCATCCTTAACATTAAACTTCTTTGCTTTTAGCTTGCACCAGAACTTTCCCCTCATTTCAATGTAGCTTTTGTACGAGCGCATGCAATAAAAAGGCTAATAAACTTAATAAATGGTTCAATTGCGTGGCTGCACCTGTGTGTTACCTTCATCCTCATTATCCATTTCCTCAGACATTGTCCATTACTTCGCCGTGGTCACAGTACCCTATTGTAAGTCTAATAAAGAATGTAATAAAAGTAAATAATCTGAGAAAATATTACAGTGCACACTGAAAATAGTTTTCTTGTAAATTTATGCACATTTTTATCCACTCTGCCAAGTACAAGTATGCTGGCATTCTGTGGCTCGCGTTGGCTCTCCCATAGGAATATGACCCAAATCCTTGTTTCTTATGAGCTTTATTCAAATATATATTAGAGTGGACCAATGCCAGCAATTTTTTTCTCAATAGGATTGTTGAAAATGGATTCAGACAATAGCATGGGCATATGTGTGTGTATGTATGTATATGTATATTTCTGAAATTTCTGAAATTACCCTCTGAAACTGTGTCTACACGCTCAAAGTGAAGTAGATAATCAAGGTTTTTTTTATTCCAGTAAATCAGACATCAAAGTCATTTTCCTCCTGATGTTCTATAGATATAGACAAACTGCGTATCTTACTTGAGACTTCTCTGAGTAATAGATATATTTCCAAAATGATTTGCCTTTCTACACTCTGAATTTTGGTGAGTTTTCAGAGGTAAGAATTTCCAGCACTGCCTAGCACTTAAATTGAATATCAAGTTATCAGGATGGTATGAAGAAGAATAAAGGCTCCCCTCCTCCTACCTTACTACTTTAAGAATACTTTAGGTTCTTTTAGCTAAAGACCATTTTAAAACAAAATGTGCCATTAGTTAGTCGATGCAAGACGGTGTTTTCAATCACTCTTTCGCATGGGGTCCGTTGGCAGTTGAATGATAGAATACTCATTAAGACTCTGACAGTTCATTGCTGTCAGTCAGGGAAGAGTTTCACACGCTGCTTCCAAGGTATGAAAAATGCACAGAAATAAAGAGGTGACCCCAGACTGACAGCTCTTGTTTGGGGTAGCTTGAGCAGGCTTTAACTGACTCTTGGTTTGCTCCCTCCTACTTTCCAAAAAAGGTGCTGAATGGATAAAGCTATGTGATGAAAACCTTGGTTAGAACTTACCTGGTTCTGACATTTACCAAAAGGCATATTTACTCTCTCTCTCTCTCTCTCTCTCTCTCTCTCTATTTTACATACATGCGCACAGGATTTAATGTTTACATCGGCTTGTGTAGAGAGCAGAAACGTTTCCTTTACAGCGTATTTCATTCTGCTACCTAGAAACAGGGCAGTGAGCAGTTAGACAACATTTGAGAATCGTTAAGCTATGGAGACAATGTTCAATAGTTTATGTGTAGTAGTTTATATATAGTAACATCTCAAACAGGATGAATATAGAAATTTTCCAACGTATACGCTTTATATTGTCTCCACTCTGAAGAAGAGGTGAAAGTACAATCTAACAACCTAAAAACTTCAAGAACACTAATAAATCTTGCATTTTTAACAAAAGCAGTCATCTCTTTAGCTTTTGCTGAATGTAAGATTTTGTGTTGAGCACCGGACACGTGTGAGATATTGCTCGTCTCCATCACCTGATAAAATACACATAGTCTCTTCACTTTTCAGTTGGAGACAATGATGTCTGGAGAAAGTAAATGACTTGAGTAAGCACACTGAGAAAGTGGTTGGAAGGCACAGAACAAGGACCCAGACTGTTTGGACCCCAGTACCTTGACCTTTCCCACAATGTCATTGTGCCTCATGGTGGAATCCATCTGTGTGGTTTTTTTTTTTTTTCTCTCTCTCTTTCTCTCTTGAGTAATAATTTCCACTCAAATAAGAGTAGTTTAGAGGCAACTGCTGTTTGCTCTGTTTGGTTCCTTGGTCCATACCAGGTGTATGTTCCTTTTTCAGTTCCCTTTCTGAATGCCGAGTTAGAACAGAGCCCTAATTAGAATAACTACTTTATTACATCAATTTCAAGATGTAAATGGCATCCTTAAACGTGCATGAATACTTATGCTTTTCAAATGATGCAAACCAGTGGAATATAGTTGATGGGTCGTTAGCTAAATACTCTGCACAATTTGTTATTAAAATGTTACCTGACCTGAGAGTATTTTTCAGAGCAAATTACCAACTAGAATTTTATTTGATGACTCTAAAATGATTCTGCTCGAGGAAGCTATGTTTTCTCCAGAGTATTTAGAAAATTTAGTGTCCTGTGTTATTAAATAGTGAGCTAATTAAGAGATATAATAACCCCCATAAGTAAGTTCTTTTCACTTAATATTCTGTATAAACAGATATTTTGCACATCTCATAATTTTACTATTTATGGATATGTGCAGTTATAAGTAAGTAAACAATAAACATTTCCAACAAATCCTTCCTTTACTGCAATCGTGACAAAATGAATACAATAGAACAGTATACATTTAATGTTAAAACTATACAAAGAATAGTTTTATCTCTTTATAATAATGCTTCCTTGATTGAGAGCAATCATTAAGAACAATCATTTGCAGCGTACTATGCTATAAATATAGAAGACATAAGATGCTTAAATGTTTATATTTTTTCTTAATAAATATTACATAAAAGAATAAATATATCGGGGCGCCTGGGTGGCTTAGTCGGTTAAGCGTCCGACTTTCGCTTAGGTCATGATCTCGAGGTTCGTGGGTTCGAGCCCCGCGTCGGGCTCTGTGCTGACTGCCAGCTCAGAGCCTGGAGCCTGTTTCAGTCTGTGACTCCCTCTCTCTCTGACCCTCCCCTGCTCACGTTCTCGTTCTCTCTCTCTCTCTCTCTCCTAGAAATAAATAAAACATTTTAAAAAAAAAAGAATAAATATATCACTTAATAAATGAGCCCCTAATGATAACCTACCTTATTTATATTTGTAAGCATAGTACCCTACCTCAAGCTTTACCATCAAACAGTAAGCCAAATATTTTGGATATAGGAGGCCCTTAATAAATGCCTGTTGAGTAAATTAACTCTGAAAATATTGTAATTATGTATTTGAAACAATGTATCCAAAAAAGCATTCTGAAGAATTCTTAGCCTGCAGGATGACCATCAAATATGAGTTCCCAAATCGCATACATTGGTGACATGCTCTATACTGTATTATACTTTTGGAAATTTTAAAAATGTTAGTTTATTTGGCCCCTGATAAGTTTCAAAGAAATCCCTCTAACCTTTCCATGTATTTCCCAAGTATTATTGACCCTAGAAATTTTTTTTTCTTCTCTAAGAGTTTACCAGATCTGGCAGCTAACATTCCCAGTAACTCAACATAGGAATCGTTGTTTAAGATTTCAGTTCCTTGAAACAAAATTTATATACTTGATATTACTTGATGTATTTATTTTTATTTTTTTTTTAATTTTTGAAATGTTTATTCATATATGAGAGAGAGAGAAAGACAAAGTGTGGGAGTGGGAGAGGGTCAGAGAGAGAGGGGACACAGAATCCAAAGCGGGCTCCAGGTTCTGAGCGGTCAGCACAGAGCCCGATGCGAGGCTCAAACTCACAAACGGTTAGATCAGACCTGAGCCGAAGTCCGACGTTTAACTGACTGAGCGACCCAGGCACCCCTGATATTACTTGATTTAAATACATTTGTCTCTTTGTAGATTATAACTTTTATCCATTGCTCATGTTTGGGTTTTCTGCTATATGTACTTCAACTAACAGAACTTTACAGCAAATATGTATATACACAAACATATATATATATATACAAATTAAATAATATATAAATGTGATTTGAAAAAGTCCCAGTTTTCTGAATATTATCATGATCAAGTTTCATTATGACATCCTTAATAATAAATGTAATGCTTAAGATGAAACTGAACATAAATAAAAATTTCTTTTTTGTAAATTTGTGTTTAGGCATATATTCAAAATGTTATCCTTGAGGCACCTGGGTGGCTCATTTGTTGGGCATCCAACTCTGGCTCAGGTCATGATCTCACAGTTCGTGGGTTCAAGCCCTGCGTCGGGCTCTGTGCTGACAGCTCAGAATCCAGAGCTTGTTTTAGATGCTGTGTCTCCTCTCTCTCTGCCCCTCCCCCACTCATGCTACCTCTCATAAATAAACTTTAAAAAGTTTAAAAAATAAAAATTTAAAAAAAAATGTTATCCTTTTATCAATGGATAAATTTTCCCAATATGTATCTACTCATAGAATGTTCTTTACTTGCTTTTTTTTGGTAAAACTCTTTGGTTATTTTACATGAGATCAAAATCAAAAATTGCTACAAACTCATCATCATAAAATTGTTTTTTATTATAATTTGTTCCTGGCTCAAAAAGTTCAGTTAAGAAACCGGAGGTCATGTTAGTTTTAATAATGTTTTCTTAAATCTTCTTTTAATACATTAGAAATGTATACAGCAAGTGTGTCTGACTGAAGAAGACTGATGAATTGAAAGGGTATGGTCTTCGCAAACCCCTGGGTTTGAATCTCTGGTTTGCCACAGGAAAGCTGTGGGTCTTAAATTAGATATTTCATAACCCTGAGTCCGTTTCATAAATCTTTAAATTTGTTATGAAGCCTAGTTATCTGCTGCTGAGTTGCTTTATCTTTTGAGATTAAAAACACAGGTTCATTATCTGTATCTTACCTCCAACACAAAGTGCAATGTCAATCTCAAAATTGCTGTAAATCCCTCTTATGGGCTGATTTGTGTACCCCCCCATTCATGCATTGATCTTACCCCCCAGTACCTAAAAATGTGACCATAGATGAAGATAGGATCCTTAAACAGATAATTAAGATAGGAATGAAGTCATTTGGATGGGCCCTAATACAATATAATTGGTGTCCTTTTAAAAGAGGAAATGACGTGGCAAGCCTGAGTGACTCAATCAGTGGGGAGTGTCTGATTTCAGCTCAGGTCATCGTCTCACAATTCATGGGTTCAAGCCCCGTGTCGGGCTCTGTGCTGACAGCTCCGAGCCTGGAGCCTGCTTCAGATTCTGTGTGTCTTTCTCTGTACCCCTCCCCTGCTCACACTCTGTCTCTCTCTCTCTTTCAAAAATAAACATTAAAAATTTTAAATGAAAATTAAAGAAAAAAAAGGAATGACACATAGACACCCACAGAAGGCAGGCGCTGTAAAGAAAGTAAATCTCTGTTGTTGCGGAAGCCCAGACTGTGATTCTTCATAAGGATATTCCTGGGGCTCCATGCACAATGGGTGCTTCTGGCTTCAGTGTCCAGATTCCACTAACCTGTATCACCTCCGTCTTCCTGAAAATGTCAGTGGGACATAGGAAATAGACTTGTCAATTTTCTGCTTTGTGCTGATCTACAGAAGGCAACAGCTCATATTTGCTGTTTTCTGTAAAAAACACTCGTATAGTATTTGGGGTGATTTCAGGGTTAACACGAAAACAACACAAGAAAACCCCAAAATTGTTCATCACACATTTTTTTAATTGCATCCTACGCTCCTTTACATAACACCTCTCTGAATTCCTCCCCTGTCACAGTTCTTTGCAGACTCTGAGTCCTATACACTATTACTTGAATCCTACCCCTCCTTTCTCAAATCACCCCCAAGTCTCCCAGCTTTTTATTCTCCTAGGTTATTTCCCTTTAAATCTTTCCAAGAAACTGCATTCCCAGCATTTTATTACGCAGAACAATTTGACATTCCTTCTGGGCCTGACTTTCCATGAATAGAGATTCATGGATTTCACGCTGAGTAGTCAGGAGTCCTGGACAGAACCTAGGAATGTGAGCCTTCTTTCTTCTTCCCCTTTCTCATGTCTTCATAAATAGAAAAGCAGGGGGTGGGGGATAAACATTAATTTTCTCATTATACCATCGCCGTTTATGTTTGAATAAGTATGTGCTTTTTCTCACGAGCACGAATTCTTCGATGGGCTGCTGTGTGGACCAAAGATAAAATGTCTGTCTCAGCAGCTGATGTATAGAAGGTGGATAATACGTGTCCACTGAATAAAGGAACTCATATGTAGTTTATTGACTGACTAGTACATACCTTATCAGTTAATACTCTCTTTAAAGTAAAGATATTTGGATTACCACGTAAGGAAGCATAGGCTGCTAGGAAGGGAGACATTATACGTACTGAGAACAATTACAGTACCAAATAATAAAGAGCGTGAATTTCAAAAAGTTCTGGAAGTTAAAGGTCTTAGGTGCATAAACGTGATGATGGTTACATTAAACCGCTCAGAGATGCCATGACAAAATACCACAGACTTAGAGCTGAAACACCAGACTTTATTTCTCAAAGTTCTGGAGCTACAGAGTCCAAAATCAAGGCCCTGGCCAGTCGCTTCCAGGTGAGAGCTCTTTTCCTGTTTTGTAGATGGCCACCTTCTTATTGTGCCCTCCCATGAAGAGAGAGAGAGCTCTCGTGTCTCTTCCTTTTCTTTTTTAATGTTTATTTATTTTGAGAGAGAGAGAAAGAGAGAGACAGAACCCAAAGCAGGATCCAGGCTCTGAGCTGTCAGCCCAGAGCCCAAAGCAGGACTTGAACCCAAGAGCCTTGGGTTCATGACCTGAGCCAAAGTTAGTCTCTCAACTGAGTGACCACCGCCCCCCCCCAGGGTGTCCCTTCTCTTCCCTTTGTAATAAGGGCACCAGTCCTGTTGGATGAAGGTCCCACCTGTATGATCTTATTTAACCTTTGTCACCTCCTATGCCTTGTCTTCCCATAAAGTCACACTGAGGGTTAGGGCTTCAGCATGAATTTTGAACAAACACAATTCATTCAGCCCATAGTATTCCCCCCTGACCCTTCGAACTTCATGCCCTTTTTATACGCAACATACTCCCATTGCATAGGAACATCCCCAAAGTCATTTCTCGTTCAATATCAGCTCTCCAAGTCTCATCGAAAGGTAATCTACATCAGACATGGGTAAGAAGCAAGGCACAGGGAATCCGGAGGCAAGATTCCTCTCCAGCTGTGAGCTTGCAAAACTTCTAGCCTGGGAAACTCAAAAGTTTCGGGAACTTCTGTATTTCTGAAAGACAATGGTGGAACGGGCATGGGATGGACGCCTCCATTCCAAAGGTGTGAGGAAAGGAGGGAAGAAGGAGGAGATGATGGTCCCAAGAACGTCCAAACTTACCAAGGACAAGTCACAAGGTGACCGTTACAGACAATCCGTCTATGAAGTGTGATGTAGGACATCATCCTTTAACTTACATTTAGATTCGTTGCAAAATAATCTGACCATAGAGTCAAATGTGTGAGTAGTGAATTAAAACTGTAGCTAAATATAATAATTCTGTAAATTTACAACATGAAAGGCAGCATTAAGTCCCCTGCAAAGCCAGATAAATAGAAGCAATAATACCAAGCAAAATCTGAGTTCGTTGGCCTTGCCTTATTTCAGGAGCACCCTGGACAGTAGGTCCTATCTGTAGGTTCTCTAATATCTAATTCTAAGTTAATTCTCTCATCTCCCATGATCCTGAGACAAAGCCAATCTGAAACCACCGAGGCACCAAATCAGGGTGAGAAGGGGTGCTGATATCAGCAGGTGGGAGGTGCCTGGGGGGCTCAGTCTGCTAAGTGTCCAACTTTGGCTCAGGTCATGATCCCACCGTTCATGGGTTCAAGTTCCATGTCGGGCTCTGTGCTCACAGAGCAGAGGCTGGAGCCTTCTTTGGATTCTGTGTGTCCCTCTCTCTCTGCCCCTCCCCCACTCATGCTCTGTCTCTGTCTCCCTCTCAAAAATAAAAACAAAAATACATGAAAGAAAATCAGCAGATGGATCTTGAAAGCAGCATGTAATGCAAGAGAGGAAAGCCCAAGACGAGGTAGGGAAATACCGGAACGTTAACAGGAGGCTGAGACAAGTTGAGCAGAAATAATCCAAGAAAGAAAAAACAAATATATGTGCTCAGGAAGAGATTAAGGAGAGGTAGACAAAAGGCCAAGCAGGGCTCTAGGAAGGAAATGCTTGGTAATTCAACTAAATTCCATGAGATACTCATGTCTCTGGATTAGTGGTTTCTCCCGCTGTGGTTTATATACCGACTCATAATAATGCTAGCTTAAAAGTGCCACCCAACACGTTAAAAACCTGACCCTGTCATACTAATCCTTTCTGTTTTCTTGGCTTGTCGGAATGAAATTGTGGCTCTTTAATGCCGATGGCTTCTCTGTGCTCTTCTTTTCTGCAAAGGAGTTGCTTTCTGGGGCCTGGAACCTTCCATTCAGTAACACAGCCTCTCCCACAGATGTGGCCAATATCCATCTCTCACCAAAGCCTCCTTCATGTCGGACCTGGCAGCTCTTTTAATGAGGAGACACATTTCCTCGAATTATTAAAAAATGTATAAAACCTCTTACACGCCCTGATATAAGATGCATTCCGCTGATGGTGTGACGGGCTACACGCAGTCGCAACATTCAGCAAGCCTTTCCTCCAAGGTCCAGTCAGCGATCCTTGAAGTATTTGGTTACGAAAACTATAGCCGTGGCCTTCTAGATTCGCTGGCCTGTGGCGTGCAAGTGATGTCGGAGAGAAACAGGAAGGATGAAGGACGCAGTGGGGGCGAAGGTTGCAGAGAGCACGCTGTGCGTCAGGGAGGTGGGAGCCTGCCTCCTACCTGTCCTCACCTTGTGCCCCTGCGGGGACCAGATCCGCCGCAGGATATTTACAGATGCTGCTTCCTGGGCTTTGACTCCTGGAGCTGTTCGGAGTCCTCACCCCATTTTTTTAAAAAACATTTTTATTTATTTTTGAGAGACAGCTAGAGACAGAGTGCGAGCAGGGGAGGGGCAGAGAAAGAAGACACAGAATCCGAGGCAGGGTCCCGGCTCTGAGCTGCCAGCACAGAGCCCGATGCAGGGCTCCAACTCACAGACTGTCAGATCGTGACCNTTTCTTTCTTTCTTTCTTTCTTTCTTTCTTTCTTTCTTTCTTCTTTCTTTCTTTCTCTTTCTCTTTCTTTCTTTCGTTCGTTCTTTCGTTCGTTCTTTCTTTCATCCTTCCTTCCTTCCTTCCTTTCCTTTTCATTTTTTTTTTCTTTTTTGGGGGGGAGTTGGGGAGAGGCAAGTGGGAAGAGAGGGAATTAAAAAGTGTTTTAATTTTATTTATTGATTTTGAGAGAGAGAGAGAGAGAAACTTAAGCAGATTCCACACTCAGCATGGAGCCCAAGGTGGGACTCAATCCCATGAACCTGAGATCACGACCTGAGCCAAAATCAAGAGTCCTACACTCCACCAACTGAATCATCCAGGAGCCCCTCAAAGCCTGTTTCTGGTCAAAGCTTTTCGCACACTCCCTCCCTGCCAACCATTTCTCCCACTTTGTTTTGGGGCCCCTTTTTGCGGTCCCCACCATCAGGATTGGCAGAATGCTTTATGACTGTTACATAGTTACCTGCCGGGTTTTCCCACTTTATAGTTAATCTCTAAGCATCTGCCAAAGGTGAGGCACTCTGTGGAAGTGTGCGGACTGAAGAAGTGAATAAAAAGCCCATCAAAACCGCAGCGCTGCAATCATTTCATTCAGGTCCCAAGTGACAAATGGGTCAGGGTTGCATAATTTCACAGGCTGATGTCTTAGGAAGAACGCTAACAGTGTTTAAATCCACAAAGGTTCAAAAGCATAAGAATCGGATCTGGTAATTAAGACATTAAAAAAAAAGATGCCAATAAACAAACACGATTATGCAACGATCAGACAGCTGTGCTTCGCTGTAAAGAGCTGGGTTTTTTCAACTCTAAAAAAAAAAAAGAATTTTGGTTTAAATCAGCTTTTGGTTTGTTGAAACCTCGTTTTAAATTAAAAGAAAATTTTAAGCAGGGAGGGCGCTTTGGTGGCTCGGTCGGTTGAGTCTCAGACTCCTGATTGCGGCTCAGGTCATGATCTCACAGATCGTGAGTTCGAGTCCCGCATCCAGTTCTGTGCGGACAGTGTGGAGCCTTCTTGGGATTCTCTCTCTCTCTCTCTCTCTCTCTCTCTCTCTGCCCCTCTGTGCTTGCATGCTCTCTCTCTCTCTCTCTCTCCCTCTCTCAAAATAAATAAACTTTTAAAATGTAAGTAAGTAAATTAATCAATCAATTAATTAATTAATTTTTAAGCAAAAATTTTGCACACAGCCCCACTAGGCATCGTCTTTTTTTAGCTCTGCCCCGTGGAGGCCCCTGAATCCCTCATGAAAGCCAAGAGCTACATCAAACACAATTTGGAAATAAACCACCAATAGTCTCTAAGGTTTACAGCTTGGAATCAATAAAAATAAAGTTTATTATTGACAAATGTTTCCTTTTTGGAGTACTGTACTACCTGTTCCATATTTCCAATGTCTTATTTCTCTGTTCTCAATAGTTAAGGGCATTTTGTTATTAAAATATTACCGGTAAGCATGTAAATGAAAGCAGGACAATGACGCTGTGGAATATGTCCCCAATCCTCCGGCCTGTACCTGTGAAAAACACTTAGCCAGACTGGAGCTCAAAAAAAAAAAAAAAAAAAAAACCCAGAAGTATTTAAAATCTTATAATGCACTTCCTATTGTATATCCAACCCAATTTCAGCCTTCATACGCAAAGCTAGCCTATAACGAGGTGTGTATTTCAAAGTTGCCAGGTGCTTTCATTCATTTTTATAGCTATTTGCATTGTATTTTCATCATCTGAAACACAAAACAATATGTGAAGCAGAGTCAAATTTTGCCTGCACGGGGCCTTGTAATAGGCAGAATCATCGAACTTTGAAGCTCCGAGGGTGGGTGTTAGAAATTTACTAGGAGAAACTTGTTTGGAGCTTTACCAAATCAATAACTTTCAAAACACAGTTTGAAACATTTGTTAAAGTCATAATATGTGCAGGTACGCACATCCTTAAACCCTGGGAATGTTTTGTATTTGCTGGATGTCCACGGAGATCAAAGCCTTTGGTCATAAATGTTCTCAGTAACGATGTCAGTGTTTGAAGCACTTCTTTGAGGTAGCAGTCTGGCTTTTTCTTTCTTTCTTTTTTGTTTAAAGAGCATAAAAGCACTTGCAAAAACAATGACCTATATTAATAGCATATTCCGAATCTTAAGCAGTGCTTCCTAACATTAAGTTTTATATTTAGGGCTTTGATATAAACCATGTTTAAAATATTGAAACTTTTGTCCTACTTTATGAACACAGCTTGCCAACGTTTACTGCACACCTCCCTAGCGCAGAACATTGCAGTGTGTACGCAGCCTGTCAGACCACTAAATTTGCAACTCGTTTTCCAGAAAGCTTTGGCAAACTCTTCATTTTTCTTCCCAAATGGTATACTACAATGAGTAAATATCTTCACGTTCATTATGCCTCTCAAAATATATCAAACTTGGCTTAGCTGGGAATCAGAGCTCACAGTATCTAACATTCACATTTGACTATCGTGTGTCGTAAATCCTAAGTTTCCAGGGAACAGATGGCTGAAAGTCCCTTGGCCAAATGTCCAACACACAGGACATGAGTCCCTTAGACAATATCGGGACTTTAAATTCCTTAACAAGTTAGCATCTTAGTTTAGCCAGTGCATTCTAACTAGTTTTCCGTGAAAATGTTTAAACCGTAAGTGTTTTGAATTTGGAAGTAATTACCAAAGGAAAGTGCTGGTCACAGATACATCCTCCAAGCAACAGTTGATCACCTGTGAAATCACTAAGATACAAAGAGTTTGCATTAAAGGTTTATGTGAATCTTACATGTACATAACCAGGAGACATTCTCTAGAAATAAGGTTAAGAACATTTGTTATATTTTGCATCAGCTAATTCTGATCCATCTTTTTCACTGTGGAAAATGGAAAGAAAGAGTGGAAGATCGTCTATAAAGGGAGGTTAGACAGACCCTGCCCTGGGCTCTGTCTCCAGGGAGGGATTTAGATACACAGTGCCAGGCAGAATCCATACTTCTTAATGGGACCATGATTCGAAACCAGCAAGCATCCAGTAAGCAGTGATTCTCTATTTTGGGCATCAAACGAAAGAGTCTGTTTTGTTTAGCTCTTGTTTAAGCAAAAACAGCTGTTGGTGGAAGGCAGAACAGGAGACAGAGGCAGTTGGGAGATTGAACGGAGAGGTTTTGGTAAAGAGATTTTGATCCCTAAACCAGGAAGCTCAGACCAAGTGCAACTGACGGCCTTTTGTCCGAAGGGAAATTTCAATCTAGTGTGAGTAGCTTGGAATTGTTAGTTGAATGGACAGAAGTATTTACATAAGTTATAGCACAGCCTTCCTGCATTTAATTGCATTTTAGGAGGAAAAAGGGGAATCTGAAAGAAGTCCTAAGCAGTTGCTGAAATGTCCCACAGTAGAGTGTGTGCCTTTGCTGAGAAATGAAAGTTATATTATGTGCTACCTTTTCATCCGTTGCATGTCTTGGCCAGCAGCGGACACACGTCAGATGCCATTATTCTGTAAATTTTACTCTTGCTCAATTGCTAACCCCTTGCTGACAGTAATCAGAACTTGATGGAGGGGCCCATGCAGGTGTTATCTGATAGTCGGTGCTGGGGTGATATAGTACCTGGGAGTTTTACTATTACATCCTGTAGGATGATGCAGCATCAAATAATATTTCAGATAATCCCTAGTCTTTCAGCAGAAACGTAATTGTTACTCATCTAATAATATTTCCAGATGGCACAGTGGGTGAGGTGTGGGATAAAAATGGAGGGAGACGAGACCCAAAAGTGAGGCTCAAGGAAACCGTGAAATAAAGAAACTTGCCAGGGACTGTGGAGAAGTGCAAAACATTTTGCAACCTTTGGGTTGCAGGAGATTTGCCCCGGGGAAGAAGTAAGGAGAAGGAATGTGTTTAGTGTTGTTCTGGGACAATATTTGGACCAAATGGAAGGATCACTTGAAATGCTGCCCTTCTCCCCCCAAAAGTTTGTTCCAAAAGGGCAACTGTGGCAGTTACAGTCAGTAAGAGTTGTCTTTATACATTTCAGGACTTGGGGGGGGGGGCAGTTTATAGAAGTAACATTCTTGCAGCTTACATCTTATGATTAATATCTGAATATTCCAACATACTATTCCAATGTTTCCCGCAAATTTTGATCTATTAAAGAGCAACATTCAAAAGATGGGTTATCAGGTCTGTCATTGTTAAATAACCTTGACTTTTACTCGTTGGCATTGTCTCTCCGCCAGAGCGTAGTACGGATTTCTCTTTATGGACTCACTTGGGGCACTTCCGGCAGATACATGGCATCCTGAGGAATGGAGGGCATGGCCCTTTAAATTATGAGACTTCTCAGCAATTACAGTGGTTCCCTGATAACCGAGCATATGACATCGACAAGGCACATCTTCCAAACTTACAAGCAAACATTTAATAAGCAAGTATTCGACAGTGTCTTGAATTGTTACTCAGTGAAGGATTTATTTTTTCATGTTTAGGAGAATGAAAAGGTGAAGAAAATTGATCTATAAGTTTTACAGTCTCCGGAAGAATTGCTTACATTACTGTTCTCATAATTTACCTCTACATTTTATACTATGTACCTAAAGAGTTTTTCTTTCCTATGAAGTGGTAGAATTCTTATTGCCTTAGTTGGTAGACAGATTGAATCTTCCACCCTTTTGTTTTTCCAACGAAATGAAACAGGACAGCTTAATGTCAGAGAAATCAGTTTTGATATCTTTTCTATAAAAATCCTTGTCTTAGATATGAGAAATTAAGAATCATGAATATTTAGTTTGACATCCATTCAGATAATTTTGCCTATAACGTCAATCTCCAGCAGGAACTATTGGATGTGTGTGTGTGTGTGTGTGTGTGTGTGTGTGTGTGTGTGTGTGTGTGTTTCTTCCACTTGGAAATGATAATAAGTTTATGGAGATTTTCTAAAAGAAACGACATTATTTTTCATTTTTAAGTTTATTTATTGATTTTGAGACAGAGAGAGAGTGTGAGCAGGGGACAGGCAAAAAGAGAGGGAGAGAAAGACAATCTCACACAGACTCTGCACTGTTAGCAGAGAGCCTGATGAGGCTCAAACTCACAAACCATGAGACCATGACTTGAGCCAAAACCAAGAGTTGGACGTGCAACCAATTGAGTCACCCACGTGCCCTGATGCAGGTTTTCTAATGTAAAGATCAAATCACCTTATATAGTTTTCATGCATCTTCTGAGTATCATTTTTAGTAAAGAATGAAGAAAATTTCCAATTTAACAAATGTGAAAAACCTCACTTCTTGAATAAACTACAAAGGCATTGAGTGGATTCACTCAAATCCCACAACAAATAAATAAGATAGAAAGGGAAATTAGAGGGGCGCCTGGGTGGCTCAATAGGATAAGCATCCGACTTGGGCTCAGGTCATGATCTCACGGTTTGGGAGTTCAAGCCCTGTGTCAGGTTCTGTGCTGACAGCTCAGAGCCTGGAGCCTGCTTCAGATTCTGTGTATCCCTTGCACTCTGCCCCTCCCCAACTAATGTTCTGTCTGTCTGTCTCTTTCTGAAGAATTAAATATTAAATTGATAGTAAAATCAATATTAAAGTTATATTAAATTTATAGTAAATTAATTAAAAATATTTTAAAGAAAGAAAAACAAGAATCCATTTTCTTGCAAGCATTTCTACTATCAAGCAGTAAACTGTACTAATATATAAGTACTTTTGTCTAAGTTTATGGCCATAAATTTAAGAAGTAGCTTCAGGGTTTGGGTTGACTTGACCATAAGCCAATACAGTTTCTTGATAATGAATGCCTGTCCAGATATTCAAATCTATTATTCCTATCTATTTATCACTGTATTTACATATCTGTTTGTATTTTTTAAGGGCCAGAAATTAGGGAGTAACAGACTTACAGGGTCAGTAAGGACCCACTATATTCTTCCTGAAGCTAGTGAGGTACCTTCCATAGCTTTGTTGCTGGCCGAATTATTTATTTATTTATTTATTTAAAATTCTATTTACTTATTTTGAGAGAGTGAGTATGCACACGCATGTGTGCAAGCGGGGTAGGGGCACAGAGAGAGGCGGAGAGAGAAAATCCCAAGCAAGCTCCATGCTATCAGCACAGAGCCAGAGGTGGGGTTCGATCTCAGGAAGCGTGAGATCATGACCTGAGCTGAAATCAAGAGTCAGATGCTTCACAATTAACAAAACCGTCAGAGCTTTTTTCTGAAGTCTCTACACTTCTGTTAATGTAGCCATCATCGTAGCCATCATCGTGTCAATGGTTGCTAGGGGAAATTCTTAAGATACGAAATTAAATGAGGCAGCTTTGAATCAGGTCAGCTTTCCCAAAAGATTTCACACTCTCTTTTGCATATGCATGTGTCCTAAAACTGCGCTCTTTAAGCAAAAGCTAGCAGGCTGCCCTTATTTGCTGCTCTGCATCCACAGCCTTATAAAATGTTTATAAAATTCTTATGCAACTTACCTATTGCTTTCACAAATATAGAGATTGAAAACCTGCCTGAGGACACAAACACATTCATTGATGGGCCTCGTTACAGAAACCGGGTCTATTTGTCTTCAACACTAACAGGTTATGTCTCTAAAATGGCCCGCGGCTGACAGCTTTGGTGAACTGACAAATCAGATAGATCTACGTTTCAGTACGATCCTTTCATAAGTTTCCACCGTTTGGCTCCACTTGTGTATTTCCTTTTTCCCCTTGTTCTAACCTGTGCGTCACTGAAGAAAAGCTCATCTCCTGGCCACCATAGGAACCATCCATAACAGCAAGTGATGGCGACGATGACAATGTCAATCCTTTGAAGGACAGCAGGGTGACTGCCTTGTACATTTTGCGTGTTAGCAAATTCGTTGAGTAATACATTTACTTATTTTTTATATTTATTTTTCAAAGGTTCTCTGTATAACTAGGTTAAACAACTTCATTTCCATTATACAGATCCTGTGGGTATATGTCTGAACTTGGCCCCAATTTCAGAGCCATCCTAGGCTATGGCTGACTTCAGAAAAGTTTTGTTTGTCTTGAAAACAATATATAAATACAATAAATAATTATTTCTAACAAAGGTATATTTATGTATCATATATTATGTAAGTAGATAATATATTAACAACAATATGTAACTAGGTATAATAAGTATAGCAAACATTGTTGTCTTTGTTCTTTCTTTCAAATTTGCTTCCAAAAATGAGTTGAGGTCACTTTTTCCAAAGTATTATATTCATCTTCATTTACTATATATAGAAAAAAGGGTCACTTAAATCTAGCATCTTGGGTTTAGGTTATACTGGTATCTATTGATAATTAATATCAAGAGAGAGGTTCTAGAACTTCAATTTTATCAAATGTGTCCACTTGAAATTACCATGACAAGTGATGTTAGTAGAGGGCACTTTTCCCTTACAATTATTTTCCAAAAGAACTTCCCTGTTTGACATTTCTGAGAGAGAGAGAGAGAAAGAGAGAGAAATCAAACCTTAGTCCAGTTTAAAAAGCTGTTGATGGATAACATGTTATTCAACTATATACAAATATCCGGGACAGTGTACTTAACCAAAACGAAATCCTTGACTTTTCAGAAGTAAGTAGGGAGGAAGACTGGCAGGAAGAAAGAGAGGAAGAAAGGGAAGAACTTCTGATAATTACTAGTAGAATATTGTAGTCTAGGAGGTTTACGCATGGATGAAATTGTTGCCTCTCTTTGGATATTTCACAATTCCGTGGCAGGTGTGAATAAACTCAGAACACGGAGATTTTCTGCAAAGTACATTAACTTGAAGTTACTAATAAAAACCAGATTGCATTTAGGGGCAGAGTACGTATGGGAATTGAAATTCCAAGACTGCACATTATTGCTCACTTAGGGATACAGCAAAGAAAAAGGGAGCCGTGGAAAGGCCAGTAGTATTAACATCTAACACCAGAGTGTGTTCTAAGTGTGAACCATAATTCCCAGAGGGACTGGAATCAGGTACTGCCTGCTTGATCTAATCCCATAATGTCAGAAACTAAAGACACTTGATAGAAACCAGTGATTTTATGTGTGTATTTTGTTTCTAAATTGTCCACTGCTATTCAGGTGTTCCGTATGAGGGAGACAAGGGCAGTTTTCATAAGTTGGGTCCATATCTTTGTATCCCTGCCTGAAAACAAAACAAAACACATACAATGGCTTTTCGTCTTCCCCTTGCATGCTCTGTTACGTTCCCTTCTACCTCCACTGTGTCGTGAACTGACTGAGGCAAGGTAACAACACACAATTCTGGCTTAGTGTGCGGTAGGAAACTGTTAGGAAAGTGCAGAAAGCATTCTTCTTAGAACTACCAGCGCTTCTTCTCATCCCATCCCAAAGACATTCTTCTGTGTAAAATAATGACATGTCCATTCAACATATCCTGTTTTATAATATGATTACAGCTTTTTTAAAATTACAGAAGCGCTTCTTGGTTTAGAATTCCTACAAACTCATGAAACAGACAGTAAAACTGAGATGTGTAGAGGTCCTGGTGTAGCTGACCAGCCTCAGAGAGAAACAACTTAAAACTTACTGTGCATAAAGATGGGTGGGAGGCGATAGGCCCACAGGGGACATGTTGCAGGCCTGGCTTTGTTCAACAGGGTGGAAATGAAAACAGAAAATAAAAGGGGCTCCTGGGAGGCTCAGTTGGTTGAGCGCTTGACTTCAGCTAGGTCATGATCTCACGGTTCATGGGTTGGAGCCCTGCGTCGGGCTCTGTGCTGACAATTCAGAGCCTGGAGCCTGCTTCAGATTCTGTGTCTCCCTCTCTCTCTGTCCCTCCCCAACTCTCTCTCTCTCTCAAAAATAAATAAACATTAAAAAACATTGTTAAGAAAACAGAAAATAAAGAGTTTAATTGCTCTCAGCAAAAGGGGCTTTGTGAGTCTACATACTGACTAGAAGAAAGAGAGATGGAATTATTGGGAAGGAATGAAACTTTGACGGGCAAGATGAGATTCTTCCTAATAGAAAGTTTGATCATGTTTCTGCTCTGGGATATAAAAATAAATAAAAAACAAACTAAAAAAATCACGATCTCCCAGTCTTCAAAAAAGCATTATGGGTACTATCTGTTTGGTAAGGGTGACTTGGCTTTGAGTATGGCTTCCAGGTAGGCACAACACAAAAGAATGCCACTTGCAGGAAGATCACCACTCCTGGAATTCATATCCAGTCCGGCAGGATTATTTATCACCTGGATACAAGCAAGGAGTGTAGCTATAGTGCCTTCATTGGATTTGCTTTTCAACTTTCTCTCTACAATTTTGTATTTGTGATCCCTTAGAATAATGGTTCTCAAAGTTTGGGGGAAAAAGGAAATCTTTGCAAGTTATTTTAACATTCTGAAACCTTTCAAACGCACTTGACATAAAAATTCTCCTCATCTCCGTTATAAGTATTTAAAGACTATTGTTATGCTGGTCTAGAGTATTTTTAATATTTATGAGCTATGTAATAAATAATTCACTAAATAATTCAAGCGTGTTGCAGTTTGTGTCCAATGTAATAATATATTTTACACAGCCTCTCTTTGTGAGTATTGGGGTAGGAGAACTCAGGATATGATCATCAAGATACATTATTTTTGAAAACCCCACCAGTAAGATTGAGTTTGCAATGTCTTAGAACCAAAGGTATTTCAATAATGCTGTATTAAAAACTAACTAAAGAGTTTCTGAAAAACAAATCACCCTAGGTCAGAAAAGAAATACAAGTTTCTGGGAACAGACAATATTATAAGCAAACAAACAAGAAACTTGGAATAAAATAGTTATTGGATTCTGAACGTGGCAATGTTCTACATTTGCATAATGAAATGAACAAAAAGCACGTCCGAACTCTACGTCATCATTGCTTTGGGGTCAATAATCTTCAGTGAAGTTTTTATAAAAAGATGTTTTCCTTCTGTCTCTGCATGGAAGACAAAAGAAGAAAGATAACTTTCTAGATGAAATATGAGGCACATTATAGGAATGAAGGCCATGTGACAATAGCAAGACAAAGGCCAACCAACAGGGACAAAACTATGGGTAAAGAACTCGAACTTCGGATAAAGTTTAGAGTTGGCTGTAATATACAACTCAAGAATACACTTTAATCAACACAAAATGAGCAAAGAGAGATGGCCCAAGGGATGATGGATAAAAATGAGAATTAGGAAAAAAATCAAACAAACAACAAAAAACTAGTAACCACCACAAAAAACATTATAAAATTCATATGAACTGGCCTACCATCCTCTTTTTCTCCCCAACTGAAAAAGATAATTAAAAAAAAAAAAATCCCATCACCTGAGAAGTAATACAAAATGTAATAGAGATTAGCATGAGTCAAGAGCAGACCTGGTGCTGCTTATTCTCGGAGGATGGGCTGAATAGCCTGGAGAAAAGCCCCCAAATCCCATCAAGTTTAAAATGCCTACCAAAGTGTCTGTTTAAGGTTTTCCTCAAGCAACTGAGAAATGGAGCCAAGTTTCATGTACTTAATGAGCTGTCAAATACGAAGACCTTTTCTAATGATAAGAATTCCGACTTATGCAACATTTTTAGGTCTTAGATCCAAACACAATCTGAGTCACGAAAGACCTTTGAATGTCACCTTACCTGTGTTTGCAACTTGACATGATGTTTCCGTGAAACTGACTGAAGAATAAAATATAAGGCAATGCAACAAACAGAGCTTAATACTTTCTCTCCGTTGGCCCTAACTGTCAGTTCTTTGACTGCGTTGGGCCTCCGTTGGACACTGTTTCTCATATCCTGTGCTCATCACTGCTTAAATGAGTTAATTTTTATAAAGTTGTTAGAAAGGCTTGGTGCCACATGACCTTTATGTAAATGTTATTAAATAAAATAAAATCTGCCTCTTCCCCAACAAATTCAGAATTCATGCTTCATGGACTTTGACAACACCTATGTCATTGTTTTAAATTCCTCTTATTAATTTTTAGTCTATCACACACACTTGAAAGAAAAATCCAGAGTTTGAAAAGAAAGAAAAAGAAGATCATAGCTATCTTGTCACCTAAGCCAGGCTTATGAGCCTCCCTAGGGGGAAATCACACAACCAAGGAGGGGGTGGTCAATACAGACTTCTGGGCAATATCCACATGTGAAGCCTCAAACATCTTCAGCCTATCCACCAATTCTGTACTCATGTCCAGTGATTATTTATGAAGGTCTTCAATCCTCATGGGAACCCCTCACTGTAAACACACCACTGGGTCTCTTACCTGACCTCAGTATTTTAGTATGTGCTACTTCCTCCTAACCAAACAGATGAGATGGTTTGCTCAACACTGCATTCGTTTTCAGCAGTGAACTCTAATTCCCTCTCCCTTTCAGAGATAAACTTTAAAAAAGAACTTTCTACATCGAACGTGTCTATTCCCTGAGCTGTCCTTACTCGACTCTTTAGTTTTTCCCACCCTGAACTTGACTCTGCTAAGCTTTAGGCTTCGCTCTTGATTTCCCTTGACTCTGTGCTCATGGTAACATTGGCATTGTCCTCTGCCTTCAAACACTCTTCCACAGTCCTTTACTCTGGATCAATATTGTGGACTGAATCGTGTAGCCTGCCATCCATATGTTGAAGCCCTACCCGTGATGTGACTATATTTGGGTAGAACATTTAGGGGGATGTAAGGTCAAGTGAAGTCAGGATGAGGACCTAATCCAACAGGACTGGGTGTCCTTTTAAGGAGACAGAGTCAGAGCCTGCTGACACCTGACCTCCAGAACTATGAGAAAATCAATTCTGTCATTTAATCCACCCAGTCTGTGGTATTTTGTTACGGCAGCCAAAGCAGACGAATAAAATCACCTTCGTATTTGTATTTACTTCCTAAATACTGCCTTGCCCAATGTTTAAGGCCATCTCTTCTCAGTTTCTGCCTTCTCTCCATCGGTCATTGGCATTCATTCTTATCATCTCCATGCCGGCCATTTGTACACTGGTATCTTCAACACAGTTCTTAGTCCTAACCTTCCAGCAATCTACTGATTGTCTTCCCCCTTGGGTCTTGCAAGTCCTTCAAACCTGAAATTTACCCTCATTTCTAATGGTGACATTTGGTCACCATTTTCCTGCACAAGGAAATCGTGGGGTGATTCTCACCGTGCTCCTTTGGCAGATAGATAATCAAGCCCCAGTCCTTTGCATTCCTGAACATTCCTCTCAGAACTGATTATAGTTTCCCATTCTCACCACCAACACCCAATCATCTCCGCTACTGTTGTTTCCTATCTTTCAACAGCAACAAATCCCTATCCTGTTTCGATCTCTCCATTGTTCATCTCCTGCCCACTGGGAAATATGAATCTGGTGATGTTTAACTCTGGCTTCAAATACTTGGAATCCTTTCCAGTGTCTCTGGGCTTAAATACCTTATAGAACCCCAACTGATGTACCTTTTTCCTGACCAACTTTTGTCTTACAAGTCATATCCCCTCAGTTCCAAATGTCTTTCCTTCCTTCCTCATTAAAGGAGTTCTCTTGAAATTTAAAAGAGGTCAAATTTAAGCAATCAAAAAGGGTATCTAGTTAATAGGTTTTACCAGCTTAGATGATACAGATTTGAAATATAAAGAAGTTTGTAAAATCAGTGACGTCTATAGCAACCTACGCACTAGAGATACAGGGATAGTGGCAACAAATAACGGTAAGCATAGAGACTAGTTTATGTATTAGTAATATTTTCTTGATTGCAAGCAGTAGAAATCGACTCTTCCTATTTTACAGGGAAGAGGAGGTACTGTGGTAGCTAAAATAAAATAAGAAGTTAATAGTGAAGCCAGCGAGCTGGGGGAGAAGCCATGATGATGTTAGAAAATCAGCAATAGGAGTGTGTGGATTTTGCTATGAGAATTGTGCCTTTGGTGAGGCTCAGCATAAGTGACCTCGGACTTTACGTCCCTCCATTCCAAATTTTGGGTATCTGAGGGTAAGAACCTGATTGTCTTCGCTGACACCAAGTGTCTGCACCGAGATCGGACAACTAAGACCACTCAGCATGTCAGCAAGCAGTGGATATAGATACAGGTGTCGTTCATACTTGTCTGTAACAGAGTCATTTCCAGAGAATCAGGACTCACTTTCATTTAATACCCCGATTGGGTCTACTATTCTAGAGGGTACTTAGTATAAGTTTTTGTTTAAAGTAAGTGCTGTACAGTATTGGTTTGTGTACTTTAATGTTGAATGAATAAATGACCTTTCTAGAGTGCGTTTTAGCAAGCGATGGTGGGAAGGGTACCATGTTAAAGGGGTTTAATTAATTATTCCAATGATTAGCTATGAAAGGAGAAAAGTATAAACGCTTTGTCTTGTGGCATGAGGGGATTCCTTCTATGTTTGTGCAAGATGATTTATAATCTCCCCTGTACGGTTAAAAGGAGCCCGGTTTTTCTATATTTAGAATTGCATTACAGGGAGCACCTAAATATTTTAAATTCTAAAGGGGTATTTGAACAGGGCCTGTAGATTGTTTTGTCTTCCTAGACATGGATTTTGGCCTAATGCGCACCCGCCTGCTGGGGTAGCAGCCACCAGCTTGCCCTAGAAAATGCAAGACTGCTGAGCAATGCTATTGTGCCTCCTTGTCTGCATGGCCAGCCGCCCAGGCCCTCTGCCTCTGCAAACCCACTTACCTGCACGCTTCCTGGGAGCTTTTTATTATTGAAAGGGCTCTGAGAATATGAAACAGCTGGTCTTGTCTAATGTCTTAAAGATGCCCACATGCTCACTTTTTATTTAATGCCCTCCTGGTAATTTGAGCAGATGCTTGCTTCATCAGAACATGAGTCATCTGAAAAGTCTGTATCTCAATTCGGCTCAAAAATATCATAGGAAATTAACACAACTCTTTTTTTTAACCAAACTAAAAATTATATATAAGTGATTGTGGGAAGCAAAGAGATATCACCTAAAACCAAATGATCGGTGAGGGCTTAATTGCGTGTACCCAGGGTCCTTTGGACCAGGACTTGTTGTTGCTTTTTATGGTAAGAGGAGAAATTTTAACTCTGCAAATGAAGGGTCCTCAAAGCTAATCAATTCACAGTGAGCCAAAGTAATCTGTTGCATTACCCAGTCACCAAGGTGTCTTAAGCTGTTTGGGATAATGCAAATTGTTTAATGTATGAACATTTAAAGTCGGTTAGAAGATACAGTCATTAAAGAGTTTGAAATATAAAGAAAATACATATTGAAACAATTAATCCATATTAAAGGGAAGATTTTTCTTAATTTATCTGCTTTGTGGGTATGTGTGTTTTTTTAATGTTTATTTATTTTGAGAGAGTGTGAGAATCCAAGCAGGGAAGGAGCATAGAGAGAGGGTGAGAGAGAATCCCAAGCAGGCTCCATGCTCTCAATGCAGAGGCTGATACGGGGCTCGAACTCACAAACCATAAGACCATGACCTGAGCCAAAATCAAGAGTTTGACACTCAACCAATGGAGCCACCCAGTTGCCCATATCTGTTTTGTGTTTTAATGAGCTCAACCTCTTAGAATACCAATCATACTGCTTTTTAACATCTTTACAAAGCTGCCTACCATCACCGAAGACATGCAACTTTTTATGTTCATGTATTACATTTTTTAATAATATGAACATTGCAGCTAGATTTTGGCATTGCCTCACTAATTTTGGCATCACTTTTTCCTTATTTAAAATACTGACATTAATAAAGACTTCTTCTTGCTTATGGCTTCTGGGATCACAACTGCAAATACTAGCAGTAAATCAGAATACAGTTATGATTACAAATTTTGATTTTTTCCTCCTTTGTTGTGTATCTGTGTCCTCTTAATATAATATATGCACAATGGAAGATTTAAAATAAAGTGTCTGTATCATCCAAATTAAAGAGTGCACCATTAGGATTAGATGTGGCTAAAGGTAACATAAAAATCAACACTGGTTTCAATGAGAGGGACGTTTACTTCTCTGTTACACTAACAGAGCTCAAAGATAGCCATCAGGAGGTGCCAACTCTTGGCCCAGAGGCAGAGACCACAGCTTCTCAAACCTTGCTGCTCCCATTGTATGTATTTCTATTCTAGGATCATCTCTTGATTAGAGATGCTGGATGGACTTTGAGTCATCTGACCTACACTGTAGCCAGTAGACAAGTACCCAGATGTGTTCACTCTCTCCAACAAGAGCATAAAACTTGCTTTTGCCCCAATGCAACACGAGTTGTACCACTCATCGTTATAAGAACATCTGGGAAACGTGCCCAAATAAAGGTATGGGAATATGCTTTTATACAGAAAGCTGCAAAGAGATAATGAGGAGAATCTGCCCAATTCTCCAAAATTTCCTTTTACTCCACATTTTATACATTGACTGTAGGTGGGAATGCAAAATGATGTGGCCACTATGGAAAATGGTATGGAGTTTCCTCACAGTCCTAAAACTTGGGCTACTGGATGACCTAGAAGCCCAACATCTAGATGTTTATCCAAGAGAATTGAAATCAGGACCCTGAGACATAAACATACTGTGACACCATCACAATAGCTGAGATGTAGGAAATAGCCTCACTATGGAATGAGCTGATGAGTCTGTAAAGAACAATGGAAGGCTCCCAGGCTTGGAAGAGAAGGGAGTTTCCAATATGTGTCAATATGGGTAAACCTGGAAGGCATTATGCTACGAGAATTGAGCCAGTCACAGAAAAATAAAACGACTTTAAAAATCTAAAACTCAGTACGTTCAGGTGAAGAATGAGAAGACAGAGCATTTATACCTAATATCTGTCAAGCGTAGTACACGGGTTCTGTTTACTAAGGCTTGGATGGGGAAATAGCACTGTTGGGTTTTAAAACATCAACCTCAAAATACAAAGGAAAGATTTTTGTCCCAAGATGCATGACGGAGCAATGACAAAAAGCGTGCCTTCCTTGAGTGGAAAGCACAGCTGGCTTTTTTTTTTTTTTCCTGAAGTTTTCCAAATGAAGATGTGGGGAAGTGAAACCTAAATAAAAGGTCTATTCTTGCCAGGCAAAGAGACAGAAGTAGTTCAGGTCTCATGAAATGTCTTGAACTTGAAGAGCAGAAAACATGAAAGAAGCAGGCTAAATCTACATGTAAATTTTCCCCAGATTATCGGTTCCCTCCCAAGATGCAAGTGGGCAGCAACCAGCAGCAAGAAAGCTGGAAATCAGAAAGGGATTGCAGGAGTTGGTCCTTCTAGGAGTTCAATGCCGTCCCAGGGAAGAGTCTGGGGTAATATTTCAGGTTTTCAGTTGAAGCCCCAGACCCTCAGGGGTTAGGAAGGCTATCTCTACATAGGAATAACTGTGCCCTGTGAGTACGAGCAAAACCTAAATAGATTGGCCGTAAAATATCCTAGAATCCCATGTAAATTTCAGTGACTGCAAACACACGTGGAAAAAATAAGCCATCATAGGAAAAATGTTAACGAACAGTGAAAAATAATTGTATGATTGGACTAAAAACACATGCGGGTTTGGGAATCATTGGTACAGAATAAAACATACATTGGTGCCATGTAGGATGAGCTGGATTAAGTTGTGGTAATAGATAATCTTAAACCAGAGGTGGCCCACCAGTATTTTTAGCAGCCAGAGAGGCATCTTAAAAATAAAAGTGAATATATTTATTTAAGTCTGCATGTAGGCATTTAGCAACCTATTGCCACACTGGAGCTACATGGATCATTTTATTGCAGGTGAAATGTATACTTGTTTGACTGCTTTTTGAATGCAATGTTGGTGCAGCATTATTGACCACTGGCTAAACTGCCACCAAAGCTTATAGAAAGCACTGCCCAGTGGGTTGGAGCAATAACAGAAACAGGTTAGTGTGAGGTGGAAGGAAAGGGCACTTACACTGCTTCCTCGAAATAAAATATCAGAGACTTCACCATAAACGAAGGACTTTAATCAGAAATGAGGTCTCTATTTATATTACGAGTGATTGTGAGAAAATGTGTAAAATTTGAACACATCAAATAAATTTTAATTGCTTATTTTGATCGCATGGCCAGACTCCCAGCCAGATTATAGTGCTACCCAGAAAACTAACCATTTCTGCTTTCCATGATTATGTTCTAAATATCCTTCCAACAAAATATACATGGTTCTTTATATCATTATATTGTAAGTTGCTTTTTTTTTAATTTTTAATGTTTATTTATTTTTGAGAGAGAGAGAGCACAAGCAGGGAAGGGGCAGAGAGAGAGGGAGACAGAGAATCCGATGCAGGCTCCAGGCTCTGAGCTGAAGCACAGAGCCAGACACGGGGTTTGAACTCACAAACCGTGAGATCATGACCTGAGCAGAAGTCGGATGCTTGACTGACTGAGCCACCCGGGGCACCCCTGTAAGTTGCTTGTTTAAAGGAAAAGTCTGGCCCTACGATTATGGGTTGCAGACGAATCCATTGTTATTTGTGAATGGATCACTCTGATTCAAAATTCAAACTGAAGAGGGTTGTGAGATAATCACCCATTGTTTCCCTGAAATATTTCAGATGAAATTTTTCTGTATGCACCTATTTTCTCTCATTTCATACTTCATTCTGAATGTAAAACACAATCGTTATGCCGTGTAAAGTATCCCGTGGAACAGGGAAAAGTATCCAGTGAGTTTCATCAATGAATACCCCGCACTGATTATTCAAACTACAAACTAGAACTAGTCCTGAATTACAAATTTTACTAACTTGATTGCCGATTTAGGCAAAAAGCTATGTTTTCCTTTCCAGGGCATGTGTCTTTGAACTTCAACTCTGAAAAGGGAGCCTGCTCTTTTTGAGGCTGCAATAAAGCCAAACATGGGAAAACTGTTTATAATACTCTGCCAATCCATGTATAAGTGTATCTTATCTTATAAATCCAGTTAGAAAGGAAATAGTATAATATTTTATAGAATACATATTATATGTCACACAATAAGTAACCGTTGGATATACTAAACTGACTAATACATGCTTATAAGGTGCTCCCAAGGCTAATAAGTTCAAGATGATTTTAAATATCATATGTATTCAAATAGCCTAAACTAACGGTTCAAAAGTGGACTGATAGCCATGCATTTTCAGTTACAAAATGAGATGTCAGAAAATCATCCAAATAGATTAGGCTGTTAACATACTTCTTCATCCAGCTTAGATAGATGTTTAAAAATTTTTAAATTCCATTCTGTGGGTATAAACAGCTTCAAAGACTAGATGCTCTTGCGTATTGAATTACGAGGTAAGTGCACAGCCCAAGACAAGGTTGGTGCCTGTGGATTTTTACCATGTAGTGAGTGGTTTCTTTTCATCAAAATGAGAAATGGATGATACACAATTAATGAGACACAATTATTCCATGTCTTCTTGAAATTCTCCCCATTCAGTAAAAGTTTATTTATGGCTAATCTGTCCCAGGCACCATTGTGGCCACAGATAAACACATACAAAGACTGTCTTTTCCATTGGGAGAGAAAAGCAATACACACACACACACACACACAAAAGCTAATTTGATTTTATTTAGGAATTGACTGATGAGGCAGAGGAGGAATGGAGGCTGCTGAGTGGCATTTTATCTTTAGAGTGAAGAATGTGGGGAGGCCTCACTGCAATGGCACATGAGGGCAAGACTTGAAGGAAGAGAGGCCAGGAACTAAGTGGAGGGTCCAGGAAGACAGACTTACAGGTGGCAGGAAAGGCAGGTGCAAAGGACCTGGGGCAGGAGCCTTCCTGACCTGTAGAAGGAACCCCAGAGCCAAATCCACCTGGAGCAGGACAAATGAGCACTAAAGCAGTAGGAGATGCCGTCTGAGCTCATGGGGATTTTTTTTTCCCTTCAAGACAAGAAAGCACAGGAGGATTTTATGCAGAGAACCGTGCACCGACGTTCTTAGACAATCATGTAGCCCTTGTTTCTCTTAATTACACAGCTGACTATTTCATTCATTTTCCTTTGAATCCTTAAAACTCCCTTGTCTCCACTATAATTCCCAATGCCCCCCGTTCCGTCTCATCTGACGACTTATTTCATGGGAAAAGCCAGAAGCTACCGAAGAAGATTCCACGCGAGCTCCGGCTGCTGCTGTGTCTGCCCATCGCCATGGATGTGTCACCAAAAGAGGTGGCCGCAGTCCTGGCTGAGGCCAGCCCTGCCATCTGGGCCAGCTTCCGCCCCCCTGGCAGACGGAACCGCTGGAGATTTCCCCTCTCCTCTTGGGACCACCCTTCTGTCCTGGCTACTCCCGCCAGCTGGGGAGGGAGCAGTGTGTGCGGGGCCACAGGTGACTTACGTGAGGGGAGGACAGTCATCAAGAGCCCTGGCTTCTTGTGCCCACTGCCGTAGGTTGGGGTAAAAGGCATATCGTGCTCTGTCGAGGATCTCCGGGTGCTGAATGCGGACAGAAAGGGCGATTGAGGCGCTCTGCTTCACCCCGGCCAACAGGGAAGCAAAGGCCAGCAGAAGGGGACAGTAGTCGAGAAGACTAAACTTCAGTAATGCCCACCATGTGATGCCCTTGAACTTTCATCCTCTGAATTAGGCAATTCAGGGTCCTTGGCCATGTTTGCTCACATGTGACAAAACAAAACAAAACAACTGCCCCTGTGTCCTGGCTTGGTCAGGAATAAAGGTAGCTGTGCTTGGCCAAATAAAACACAGTGGGACAGCCCCATAGGGCAGACGGATACATGCAGAACTTTTCCAGGGGAGGCACAAGAGATATCTCTACAACATGATCTGCCCATGTCCATTCTCGAGGAGTTTGGGGAGCCCTCATGGACTCTCAGAAATTGCTTGGGAATCTCGTAAGTAGATGATCTGGTGATCGGCATACACGCATGTGAGCATGATGGGCACCAAGCGGTGGAGACGCTGTTGTAATATTTGCACACCAAGTGCATAATGCCGTGCACTTATATGCACATAATCCCCAGAGCAGGGATGTTTATGTTTTTTTCTTTCTAACAGGGCATTAGTGGAAATAACTACTGGAACAAATATAAAAACAAAGACGTTGAAAAATCAGGCTGATATTTTCTGCAAATTTGAGGACAGTTGGGTAAAATACTGAAATAGGAGGTGGTCTACATTCAAAAGGATGGGTCATCCCCTCCGCCACCCTCAAAGGCACAGAGCCATGAGCCCTGAGGTAGGAGAGGAATAAATGTTACCAGAGCGAGGACGCCTGCTCCCGGGATTCACTATTCTTCAGGCCACGATATCTGAATGGGACCAAACACCGTGCTCTCACAACATAGGGCAGACATAACAGCGACAACTTTGCCATATGATGGGAGTCCCATGTCCCACTTATGATCAAGCATCCCATAGGTCCCAGGCATCGCTCTCCAAGAATGGACAAAACAAAAAGCAATCAAATCAACTGTGTTAACATAACACACTCTAATGGTAGCAATAACAATATAAGTTAAATGGCTTAGAATTACCTAAGAACATGATTCACTGAAACAAGAAAACATATAGGGGGCACTAGGGGCTGTTGTAGAATTGAGCAGTACACTGAGAGCTGTAATACTGGAACACAACTCTCTAGGTTTACAAAAGGCCCCAATCATTATAGGGAGAAGTGGTTCTCAAACTTGAATGTTCTTCAGAACCACCTGCTGGTGTTGTTAGAACACAGAAGGCTCGGCTCCAGGTTCCTCTCCCTGCGTATCTGATTCAGCAGGTCTGAGGAAGGGTGAGACTTATTTGCATTTCAACCAAGTCCCCCGGTGATGCTGGTGTGGCGACCACAATTTGAACCCTATTTATATACGGAATAGAGAAAATGGCAGGAAGACCTGTTGGAAAAGTTAAAACCACCTACCAACAAATAGATGCGTGAATAAGCAAGTTGAAACAACACAAATAAAAGTCATAGCACCTTGAAGGGAAGAAATCGTTCTTGGTCAGTTTTAATTCTGGTCAAAGGACGGTTCGACAAAAATAACTCAAAAAAAAAAAAATCCTGAGAAACCATAGTAAAATGAGTTCTGTTCAGTATGAATCAATTTATATATAATAGTGATACTAAATAACCATGGGAACTATAGTTACATAATTGAATAACAGTGTTACAGATTTGAGAATATAAGAACTACTCTAATTACAGAATTGAAGTGTGAGAAGGAAGAGCCAAAGTATTAATGCCCTTGTTTTCTGTGGCAGAGAGGCTAACATTGAGATGTGACAATAAATAAAAACATAATGACCCCGAACTCTTACTGTCTTACAAAAACTATCTTAATTACAGAAATAATATCTGTTGAGGGGCACCTGGTTGGCTTAGTCAATTAAACTCCCAGCTTTTGATTTTAGGTCAGGTCATGATTTCACAGTTTGTGAGTTTGAGCCCCGCATCAGGCTCCATGCTGACAGTGCAGAGCCTGCTTGGGATTCCCTTTCTCCCTCTCTCTCTTTTTGTCCCTCCCCAGCTCGTGTTCTTCCCTTCTCTCTCTGTCTCTCTCTCTCTCTCTCTCATTCTGTCTCTCAAAATAAAAAAATACACTTAAAAATAAAAAAGAAATAATATCTTGTGTGAGAAATTTTACGTTCAATAATTTTGTCCACTTTTATTCGATTTTATCGTCACATCAATTTCAAGTAAAATTAACATCAACATCATGTAATTTATTATTTTAAAATATCATTGATATGATAACTTTTAAAATATACTTTGAACCACATTTCTGTTTACTTTGCTGTCTATAGTTATATCTTTTCATTGGTGTATATTTATACAAAGATTTGTATAAATGATATATACCTCAAGTTTATCTCTGTACTTCTGGTGAAATGATTGGAGAGATTGTTTTCTCCCTTTATCTTCTACTCTGTTTCACATTACATACATTCCTTATGTTGTGAATATATGTTTTACAGAAAACATTATTTTTCCTAGGAAATGTAAGTAAAATTTTAACAAAAAAAATCCTTGTGGGAAAAACCTAATTGAACTGTTTTGATAAATGAATTAAACATATCCTTTTCTGGGGAAAAAATTCTAATGTAAGTTATTTAGTTACACAAACCATTAGAAATATCTCTAGAGCATGTCATATATGCAATTAAACCATGTGGAACTCACTAGTATAATTATGCAGAGTTAAAAGCTTAAGTGTGTGGGTGAGTTCATGTTGGTTATGGTAGATAGATTCTTTTTTTAATTTTTTATTTATTTTTGAGAAAGAGAGAGAGAGAGAGAGAGAGAAAGCCTACAGTAGGGACAGAGAGAGAAAGACAGAGGATTCAAAGTGGGCTCTGCGTTGACAGAGGAGAGGCTCACACGGGACTTGAACTCACAAGCCATGAGATCATGGCCTGAGCTGAAGTCAGATGCTCAACCCACTGAGCCACCCAGATGCCAAGTAGTTGGGTTCTTAAGAAGAAAGTTAAACTTTTTCTTAAAAGACATTTTTTTGTATCTAAATGATACTATTTGGAGAAGTCCATTGTTTTCATAATTTTTCTTAATTAATAGGGGCTTATTGCCACTTACTATAATCTTACAGGATACAAAAATATGTTATTAAAAACATGAAAATAGAGCTACTCTACTTAGAACATAGATGTGAGGAAACTCATGGGCTTAATTTATCCCTTGCCCCAGGGGTAGGCCCTGAAGAACTCTGCTCCACCATGTACCGTGAACGTATTGGCGTATCTTTCTTTAGGTCTTGAAATGATCGATGAGCTAGGAAAAGGGAGAGCTTTCAGAAATCACCTCTGCTTTATTTGCAAATCATCAATCAGAGTATACTTATTTGCCCATTTCAATCCTAATTCATTTAAAATTTTAACTTAGAGAGTTCTGTATTTAAAATATTCCATTTCAACTCTAGTTTTCATGAATATAAGTGACACAATAACAACAACAAAAAGACTGATAAAGAAAAAAGATTAAGAGTACAGATACTGAGTAATTTAAAATATTTTAAAATATTTATATATGTGTGCATTTATACATATACCACATACATATATACATATATGTGGATATCTTTCAGCTAATGGAATAGGCCATCAATAGTCTTAGTCTCACTTTTTATAATAAATATTAAATCGATGGATTCTGTGATTTTAATTCACTTTAATAATTCCCATATGTCATTTAGACACAGGCATCATTTATGAAAATAAATCAACAGATACATCATGATTCTATGTTGACTAACTACTTTTTGGACTACAGAAAAATGATGCAACTCCACATTACAGAATGCTTTTCGATGGATAATGTTGTCAGCCAGAAAAAAAAAAAAAAATGGCCGGCAAGTTAAGGAGTACACATATTATCAGAATTAACCTACAATTTATATTTTTCCCCATGAAGAAATTTATACCATTTCAAGAACATAAAAATATAAATCCATCATGGGTAAAAAGCATGGAAAAATCTAATTGTTAAATATGTAAGTGCTGCATGTGACTTCAGCAATAAACAATATTTTGTGGGTCCCATAAATCTTCTCCAAGAATATTTAATATCTATAGCAGTGTTGTTTTTTATACAAGTAGGTTAACATTTATCAATGAAGCCCAAATATTGCCCCTTCAATATTATTTTGAAACATGCATTTTTCTACCCAAGGCAAATATTAAAGCATGGTAATAGGTCATTCAAGGATAAGTTTTGGGGAGAGTATAATAACTTAATAAAAGGAGGAATATAAATAACACTGAATTAGATTCAGAATATTACATCTCTTTATTAGAATGCAGTCGGCCATAGGCATGCAAGCCATTTGGAAATCCCATAGCCAAGATTATGCCACCCGGAGATGGCACTAATTTGCTAGGGATGCCCTGACAAAGTACCATAAACTGGGTAGCTTAGACAACAAACATGTATTGTCTCATGGCTCTGGAGGCTGGGAATCCAAGGTCAAGGTGTTGAAAGAGTTTGTTCCTTCTGAGGGCTGTGAGGGGAAATTTGTTCCATGCCTCCCTCTTACCTTCTGGTGGTCTGCTGACAATATGCTCTGTTCGTTAACCGGTAGATGTAGCCCTCCAACTATGCTTGCATCTTCACCTGGTATTCTTCCTGGGTGTATGTTTGTGTCCAAATTTCCCCTTTTTATAGGGACGCCAGTCGTACGGGATTGGGGACCAATCCTACTTCAGCATGACTTCATTTTTCCCTAATTACATTGCAGTCACCTTATTTCCCAATAAGATCACATTGTGAAGTATTGAAGGTGAGCACCTCAACATATGTATTTCGGAGGCCACAATCTGGCCCATCACAAAAATCCTCTGTGTTACATTGAAAAGCTCTAAGATCTGAGACACAGCTAAGAATATGATTCCTGAAATTCAAATAACATGTCTGGTTCCTATGTCAATCACAGGATAGACAATTTTTAAGGAAGGAATTACAGCCACAATTCTGGTAACACCAGACGTAGGCATTGGTAGGAGACAAAAGCCTGAAGTCAAGAAGACTAATAATCCTTTGACTAATATTCTTTTGATCTGTAATACTAATGCCATGTATAAGACAAATAATCCTGGGTTCAAAATCTGGAAATATAAGGAAGATGCCAGGGACCCAGGCTTACTTTTAAAGTGACCTAGTAGCTATAACAATATAAGTAGGAGACAGAATATACAATGGGTAGAATCTGAGCCTCCCATGCTGCTGGGTGAGATATCCCAGAATAGGCCAAGAAGGTTTTTATTTACACGGTCCCAGGAAATAGGGACAGCAGTTACAGACTTGCCTGACTTTGGAAGACATGGATTAGGGTATTAAGGGATGTATCTGAGCATATGTGGTAAAATCTAATGCACTAAATGCAATCTTGCTGGTACTTTACAGATGCAAAAAGGATACCGGAACACCACAGCTTGCCTTTGGCCAACAGTGTAATTTGCCAGCCAATGCCTTGACACACACCAGGGGCAAGAGGTGTGCCCATAAGCAATCAGGTCACAAAGGTTCTGTGCTTCCCTATGCAAAATATGATTGTCTTAAAAGGGATGAGACAAAGAGAACAGATGTTACCTCTCGTGAGAAAATGCAGCCTTCGACAGCAGTATGAATGGAGTCACTAAGAAATCTGAGTAAGCTCATTTAATCCTGACTAAAGGTGACCATCACTGTGAGTTGGATAATGAAGCCAGGATTGAGAAGTTGATGACAAGCTAACAAAACTTCTGGAACTCTAGCTACCATTACTTCTAACCAGAAACCATACTTCTCTGCTGCTGATGTTAAGACTTGGGAAAACTAAGCAACAGCAAGGAGAAGGCCATCATATGGCTTTTTAAAGGCTAGCCCCTTTAGAGCTAACGCAAAGACAATCAGAACTTATAGTCAAGGTCAATCTTCAGAAGGTGCAGTCAGGTGGTGGCAGGAGGAATGGAATCAGCTCTCTAATTGTTTATGTTTTTCTTAAATTTTATTCACATATAATTGATATACACATATAATTATACACATATAATTGATGTACACATGTAAATGGATACAATTGGATGAGATTAGACTTCCATATCACAGGTGTATTCATGCATCTTATTGTTCTTAAATAGCTGCTGCTTGAGTGAAGGGTATGAAGAAACTCCATGTTGTATTTCTTTTATATATACTTTTCCATCCCAGAAATAGCTACCATATTCCTAATTTGCAACTAGAAACCTAGCAACATCTGCCTAAAATAACCTATAATCCTCCAAAGAAAGTTTAAGTATCTTCAGATGAGTGAAACAAAGTAGGAAAATGGCGGGGACATCAGATTCCAAATATCAGGCAATAATGGATCAATGTGATTATATAACTAGTGAAATGAGGACTTCAGTGGATGTGCAAGAACCATGTTCCAAAGCTCCACCTACCACCAAGTCCAGGGATAAAGGATTGGTGACTACAGTCCAGTATGGTAGGAAGAATGAGAAGCGGTCAGATCCTTCAAGTAAGGATAGATGATAGAAAGCAGCCTCTGGGACACTGAACGGGTATGAAAGAGGTGAAGCTTATCTTTGTTCATGGAGATAAATTCACACTAAGACCCATGTAGGTCTAAGCGACCAAAGGTTGCCCTCATTTACCCACATGCTGAAGGGAAGAAGAGATTGGTCTCGTTCAGAGAAGCTCCCTCTTTCTGATCTTACTCCCCCGCTAATTGAGCTCCTTGTGCCAACCAGTGACCAGGACACAGACTCTGTTGTGTTCCACTTCTTCATAACCACCATACCTTGGAAAAACACTAGGAAGAATGGAAAAACAATGCTCACATGTGAGAACATTGGTGGTGTCGTCCAGGGAACTTGACTGACTCGTTGAAGGAATCACCTTGGGTGTCACTTACTCTTGGAAGTGTTCACAGCTCAGGCAGAAAAGTTGGTCAGACTCATTTCCCTTGGAACTCTAAAGAAGAAAAATTCTGACTAGTTATTGCCCAGTGTTTCAAGTACTCAAACAAGGACAGTAGACATCTGGTGCTAACCTCACCTGGCAACTTAGAAACTTAGGGAAGATTTACCTGCTCTTTCTTCTTCACAAACCTGCAACTCCAATACTAGAATTTTATCAGTGGAGAGTGGGAGAATCTAGCAGCTCTTGTGGTAACCAAAAAGCATATATTATTTGGCTATAATAAAATTTGGCAAAATATTTTAGCCACTTGGCTTGCATCCTAAGGAATGTTGGTAATATCGGAAGCCAGGTTTACTGTGGGGCCACAATTGTAACCAAAGCTTTTAGTGGATAGGGAGTGGCATTCACAGTCAATTTGATGCACCAATAAGGAAACTTCATTTACATCAAGAAAAAATATTGATATTGGTGATAGACGACTGTGACTAATGAGTATTGATGTTGTTTATGTGAAATAATACTATTATCCAGTACCAAGGCATATTTCTCATTCCAGAGCCCTATCCTAAGTTGCACAAATAAGACACCACACCCTGGGTGAACAGATAGGGAGTAACACTGTAATTAAACATCTGAGGCAAGGCATTCATAAGAGGAAAGCTTTTGTATTAAAGGAGACAGCTTGTGTGATGATAAGATTGTATAGAGGAAACATATGCACTGCCAGGGTCTCAATGACTCACAATTTTTCCAAGAATTTTCAGAAAGTATATGATATATTCCCAAGCCTTCACCGCTTCATTTCAATCAAAGAAAAGTCCTACATTTTGCTTATAAATGTTCCATAAGTCTGCAACCAAGTGGATGGAACTAGTCATATTTAATAGACCACAAAGTGTTTTCCTCTCATGCCATGTACCACAAAATAGGCTCTGGGTATAAACAGAAAATCAGGAACCATTTTCCACTACAAGCACTGGCTATGTGCAACATGTGCATATACTTGAGGGGTCAGTTGGGGGCTGTTCCTAGGAATAATCTACCTGGGAGCTACCTAAAATCTATTTTGGAATCAAAGGGGAAATTATGAATCAACGTGAGTCTCCATTGAAGTGTTGACTAACATCTTGCAGTATTCTCATCATGTCAGGAAATGTGGAACAACTACATGGCAGATGCCACAGGCTCCCAAGAAAAAGGGGCAGGAGAAATATAGCACTCCATGACCACAGAGCCTTAGGTGTAATGATGAGTGGAGTGATGAGGATTATCTAACATTCTGATTAAACCTTACAGCTTGTAAGATTTAGTAAAACACATGTAGAAGGAAGTGGCTAAGTTATAGATTAGCCCTTGGAAACATGAACCTCGTTTTTCCTCTATTTGGGGAACATGAAAGCTTACATATTGAAAGGTTTTATCTTGTTTTGTTTTGCTCTGCTTTGTTGATAGGATGGTTATTTAGACCCTTACTTAATAGATGCGGCCACCATTTTGAAGACATCACCATGTATATCAATTCTTCCATGGTTTAAGTTGTTTGAAGAGAGAAATAGCTCCGTCTGCCTCAGTCAAGGGGTTGATTAGGTCATGAATAAGCCAGCACCTTGCATATCCCCTTGTCCCCATGGAAAGCTCTTTTATTAAGGTAAAGGGGTATAGGCTTTGTAATTCAGCTACAAAACCAATACCCAAGACTTCAGATTTAGTTTTGGATGACTGTGGGTGCATGACAGCCTGAATGTCATTTCTCCTAACTCACTAAAGAGTCAATTGAGTTCTCACAGAGAACATGCTCAGTAGCTCTATACACTGATATATTTGATGCTACAGGTATCAATTTACATTGCATTATTTACAATAGCCAACATGCGGAGGCAGCTCAAGTATCCACCAGTAGATGAATGGATAAGCAAGTGTGATATATGCATACAATGAAATATTGATAAGATAACTCAAGATACCAACTATGATATCCAGAAAGATAAGTGATTATTCAGTGTTTCCAGAGTAGCACCTTTCAAACTATATTTTTTGAAACCTCGGATTCTTCTGAAATGCCTTTGGAACTGGCCAAGAGAGAGCACACAACACAGCTCTGAGACTCTTTCATTATACTCCTTCAGCAGGCAATGAACACACACACACCCATGCACAGTCTTGGACACTATTACTCTAATATCTCTAGGTTCTACCATTGTATCAAGTCAGACCATCAGGTACCTACATCACCAGATCACATTGTGAGGCCTTTATGAATGCTTCTAGTGAGTGGCATTTTGAATGTTATGCCATCATTTTTGATCCATAGATGTTATAAGAAACACCATCTCATATTGTTCCTCTTATAAAATACGTATAATGTCAAATTTGTCATTTAACCAATTTTAAGTGGATGATTAGGTGGCGACTTTCCGTCATCAGCATCATCTCCAGAACTTTTTCATCTGAAAGTCTGCAGCCAATAAATTCTAGCTCATTCTCCCTTCTCCCCACCCCCTAACAACCACCATTCTATTTTCTGTCTCTGAATTTGACTACTCTACATACTTTATGTAAGTGGAATTATACAGTGTTTGCCCTTTCGTGTCTGGTCTATTTCACTTAGCATAATGTCCTCAAGGCTCACCCACATTGTAACATGGGGCGAAACCTCCTTCCTTTTTAAGACTGAATAATATTTCATTGTATGCACATATCACACTTGCGTATCCATTCCTCTACAGATGGATACTTGAGCTGCTCCCACATGTTGGCTATTGAGAATAATGCAACTACGAACATGAGCGTACAAATATCTTTTTGAGAACCTGCTTAAGCATTTTATGATGTATCTCCTGATACAAAATTGTTGACTCATGTGGTAATTCTATGTCCACTTTTCTGAGGAATTCCCATACCGTTTTCACACACGCTGCACCTCTTTACATTCCCATTCATATTGTTTCAGGACAAATATTTTTGTGGATTTTTACTACATAACATGTATACGCATAACCACCTCAGCTCTCATAGCCACATCTATATTTTTCTCTTCCTGAAGAAAGGCCATAGGGGAAATTGCTTGCATTAATGAAATGATCAGCCATGGCTTTTCTTCTCCAAAGCAACTTGTTTGTTTTCCTCACCATTGGACACTATGAATCATGTATTTATGTTTTTCTTTTGGCTTTGATCTATGGGAAGCGAGAGCCAAGTTTCCAGCCCACGTCTAGCAAGCCCACACCTAACACTTTATGTCTAATCTTTCCCTGGCTTCAACTTGCTATCATAACTTTATTTTTTCTTGCCCAAATGTGCTCAATTTCCTCTTAATCATGGACCACAGGAACGTGTGTAAGCAGTCGGAATAAGGCAAGCTACACATAAATAAACACACGCTATTTAAATGGCTTTATATTTAATTTCTGTTCACTTGGAATACCTTAGAGTTTGAAAAAAATCTGCATCTTGTCTTTTTTCCACGTAGACTTAGAATGACAATGGACAAGGAATATGTGCAAAATAATTATACCTGTTTACTTTGAGGAAGGGCAATATAGGAGAAGTTGAAATCTGGTACACAAATTCAAAGAGAGAAAAAAATATTGTTACCTCTCTCTGTCAATTGCTAAGGAGTGTGTGGATAGTCTTTTAACTGTATGTTATTGCATAAATTGTTTTCATAGATAAGAAGAGAATTGGATTTCCACATCAGTGCATCTGCTTCAAGTTTTATATTTTCAATGAAACTTACATGAACAGGCAAGAAGAAAAAACGTTTACAGTTGTTTCATTTTTGAAGTGTTGAGGGGGTTTCTAGGAGTGATTGCAGGGACTCTTCTCTTGGGATCACCTGAGGACTACTGAGTGTGATGTATTTGAGCTTTAGTTGGGCTTCATGTGTGTGCATGTGTGTTTGCATCTTCCCATTCCTCCTGAGTAAAGGCAATGTGACCTTGATTCATACAAGATTCTGCAACTATCCATTGTGATCTCTGTAGGTTATTATGAGCTTATAAATTTAGGGCTCAGTAGGACACAAATAAGGAATTCGTGCCATTGATTATTGAACAGCACACAGCATTGTCGAATTGTTCAATTCACGCAAAGTAAATGATTACGACCTTTACATATCTTTGTGGAAATCAGTTCATATTACACTTAAAGTTACAAGCCCTAAGTACTTCCATGTATGATCCTTGATTAATGAATAAGTGTAACAGATTTCATCTTGAATATTAAGAAATATGATGTATACTTATACATATACACTAGGTAAATTAATTTATAATAAATCAAGACATATATAGATTTATTATTTTGGCTATTTGTTATATATATATGTATGTGTGTGTACATATATATATATAAATGTAGATATAGATATTGAATATGGACTATGTGGAGGACACTCTTCTAGTGGTTTTTGACCTTGGTTAGCAATCACTCGGCAAAGCTGGGCTTATCAAGAGATTGGCAGACCAGAATTCCAGCTTGAAATAGATGTGTGAGGTAAACATGCTTCCTGTACTGTTGAGTGAGTTGAGCATATTAGCCCTGAGGTTTATATTAGAAAAGCAAATACCAATAACTCCATCAATGTAGGGAGTTGGAAAACCACTGTCTGAAAGCAAAGGTAGGTCAGGAACCAGGATAGTACCCAAAAGTGCCAGAGATGTGGGTACTTTGGTTGAATCTGATTGCTAAATAACAGACAGTCAGACGCAACTGAGGAAAAAGATTGACCACACAAAATCCAAATGTGGTCATATCTTCGTGACACACCAATTATTACTTAAGCTTTCCCTGCCTTTTTGAGCAGGCAACCTTTGTTATTTCCTAATGAAAAATACATGCAACCAGGCTGGGGACCCAAGAGTTCAGTTCAGGGAGAAGAGGAGACAAAAAGAATCAAATGGGTAGCAGGAGCATTGATTCAACACTTGCCGCATGGGTCTGCTTAGCAAACACTACTTCTCCAGACCCCTGAGCAGGTAGGCCAATGCTAACTGCTCTGCTCCCGTCTAGACAAAGGCTCGATGTTGGTAATTAGTGATTGGTTCTTAATCACATCTGGCTCTATTTTCCAGATCATGCTATTGAGCAAAAATAGCCGAGCTGGGAGGCCTAACTACCAAAGACAATGCCTTATTTCCTCATAACATAATGTACTTTAGTAGAGAATGGTCATTCTTCCAGAATCCATCTCTGCACCTACCTTATATAAAAACGAAATAAGACAGGGCCCTCAGTCATATCCTCCCGCAAATCCCATCCTTGGGATCATGTAGATTTCATGGGTAAATGGAGTTAAAATTTTATGAGCACCCCACAGAATAAAATGATCTCTTTAGTCATTAATATCACATTCTTCCTCACTTCTGTAAAAGTCCATAAAAGAAAGGTACAGTTTGATGAATTGTTTAGTGAACACCTATGTTGTCACTTTCCAGATCAAGAAACAGAATATCCTCAAGACCTTAGAATCCCCAAACCTAGACCTTTCCAAGTCACCACCCCTCCGTGTCCCTGGAGAACATCACTATCCTGCCTTTGATGGTGTAGACACATCTTTGCTTGTGGTTGTGATTTTACCACTGAAGTATGCATCTTCAGACACTTAGGTCTTGTTTTTGTACTTTAGGTAAATGGAATAATACAGAGTACTATGATTCAGTATTTATTCTTCTATCAGACTAATTCTGTTAAGTTTGTGAGGTTGATTCAAGTTTCCATTTGTGCCTTAATGAGCCTATGACATTCCATGTACAGTTTCCCATTTTATGACTATACCAATATTTAATTATCCATTCCACTATGCTAGACTTTGCATTATCTTGTTTTTTCTATTTCAAATAATGTTTCCTTTGTGTGTGACTTTTATTCACATACGCATGCATTTCTACTTAGGGATACACTTAGGAGTATAATTACTAGATCATAAGATGAGCTTATTTTCAGCGTCGAGGATAATGTCAAACAAACAGTATTCTCAAGTGATTGTGCCAATTGTAGTTCTCATCAGCAGTGTATGGGAATGAGAATTTCAATTTCCCTCCATTCTTATCAAATGTTGTCAGACTCTATAAGCTTCTAGACATTCTGATAGAGGCGTGGCAGCCTTTCGTGTGGTTTTAATTTGAATTTCCCTAAGGACTAATGCGTTTGAACACCTTTATGTATTCATGTTGACCAACAGGATTTCCTCTGTTGTGAAATGCCTGTTGAACTTGGTTGTCCAATTTTGTATCAGGGTGTCTGTCTTCCAACTGGTAATCAGGTTTCATTTTTATATTCTAAATACGGGCCACTTGTCAGTTTTATGTTCTGAAATATCTTCTTTTGCCCTGTTATTTGAATTTCCGTCATTCTAATGGTGTCTTTCTATAAACACACGTTCTCAATTGTAAGGTAGCAAAGTTTACCTATCTCTTCCTTTAGATTAGTTCTTTGTCCTTTTCTTCTGTTCCGTTTAACAAATTCCACGTGCCCTGACATCAGAAATATATCATCCCATGTGGCTTAGAACTGCAAGCCACTAGAAGAGATATTTTCATATGGCGTAAGGGAGAGATAACTTCTTGTTTAATTTGTCCATATGAGTAATCAGTTCTTCCTCAGTGCCACATACTGAAAAGCGTGTTCTTTCACGGTTGCTTTTTGTACTGCACACTCATCATAAATCAGTTTGTCAGGTTATGTATGAACCTTCCTTTTCTTCTGTTGATTTCACCACCTATCTTTTTATCCTCCCTTATTTATCATAACATTCTAATAAATCTTCATATTCCACAGAGAAAGTTCTTCCACGTTAATCTTCAAAATTCTCTTGCCTACTCTTCATCTTTTGAAATTCATACGCATTTTAGAAGTAGCTTGTCACGGCTTATCAAAATACCAATTGGGATTTTGTTTAATTTATATACCAAATTAGGCAGAATTGATGTCTTTAAAAAATCATCTTTATCCCACATACATGGCATATTCCTTCACTTCCTTAGGTTACAGTAATTGCTGTCAGTAGTGATTAATAACTTTTTGAGTTGAAATATCCCTCATCTTTCATTGGGTCTATTCCTAGCCTATTACCTTTTTGTTGATAGTAGAAATGATATCTCTTGAAAATTTTGTATTTCCTCTTAGTGTTGCCATTTAGAAATGCAAGTGCATTTTAGATATTAACCATATTTCTGATTACCCCTTTAAAATCACTTATTCATTTTAATCATTTTCTGTAGTTGCTTTATTTTGAGAAGCAGTGTAGTTGTGTTTTAATATTTTAGGTTACAAAATTATGTCATCCATGATTAATCATGATGTTTGTTATTTGTTTTTCAGTCCTCATATTTTCTATATTTTCACTCACCTCGCTGCGCTGGCCAGACAAAATTGGCAGCAATGTTATATCGGCATATTAATTACCTTAAAAGCAATACATGCAGCGGCATTTCATTATCAAGTAGTATGTTTGCATTATTGTCTTTAAATTCTTTCTGTGGAATTAGGAAACTTTAGTATTTCCTGTTTGTGAAAATATTCCATCAGATATATATGGCAAATTTTTCAACTTGCTTTTCATATAGTAAGATAAACATATGACATGTCTTCTTTATTTTAATCATGAGAAAAATTCAATTGATTGAATATTTGAAAACTAAACCATCCTGAATTATTAGGAAAAAAACAACCTTGGCGTGATGTACTATTTCATTTGCATATTTCTGGAATTAGTTTGTTGATATTTTCTCTCCTTTTTTTCAGCCCTTTGAGTTTGAATGAGTTTGGCCTTTAGTTTTCTTTAAACTTGATGTTCTTATTAAGTTTTATAAAAATGGGTATTCTGACCTTTTTAAAAATTAAGACTCATATTTTGGTTTCTGAAAGAAATGGAATAGTTCCTGATTATTTCTTCCTTATACTTTGTAGAGTTTCCCAGGGAAACTATCTGGATATGAGAAAGTTAGTATTAACGATGGTTTTATTTCCTTCAGCACCCATATGACTATTCTGTTTTCTACTTAACTTATTTTTGTGAGTTATTAATTTTTCAAATAAATTCGTTTACCTTATTTATTTATTTACTTATTTACTTACTTATTTTGCTATCCATTTGTTCTTATATATTCTTTCTGTCGTTTTACTGTTGGCAATTTTTGTGGAGATGGCTCACATGTTATTCGTCACCAAAGTTATATTGTGCTTTCTTTCTTGTTATCTTTTTTGTTTTCCTCAGGAACTTACTAATGCTTCAGCTTTTCAAAGATTTAATCTTTTGATATGTTCAACTATGTAATTGCTTTCTATTTCATAGTTAATATTCACATAATTTTGATAACTTTTTAACGTTTACTTATTTTTGAGAGAGACAGAATATGAGTGGGGAGGGGCAGAGAGAGAAGGAGACACAGAATCAGAAACAGGCTCCAGGCTCTGAGCTGTCAGCACAGAGCCCAAGGCGGGGCTCAAACCCACCAACAGTGAGATCATGACCTGAGCCGAAGTTGGCTGCTTAACGAACTGAGCCACTCAGGTGCCCCAATTCTGATAACTTTGTAAATAGATGTTTAATCTATTAATTTTTCAATCTTTTCTTAATTTTTGCAATGTCACCCCAGTGACACCTCCGAATGTGGTCGGGTTTCATCCACCCAGTGCTCAAGGCATTGATGCTGACATTGAATTCAAAATGTTTTCTAATTTGTATTTATACATTTGTTTTCAAAATTTTTGTTTATTTATTTTTGAGAGAGAGTGTGTGTAAGTGGGGGAGGAACAGAGAGAGACAGAGACACAGTATCTGAAGCCATTTAATTTGTATTTAGACTTTTATTTCTTTAAGTAAAAACACACACAATGACTTTCAAAGAAGGTGGAGCTCATGTTTGCTGTTTTTCTTTATTTCTGGGTTATTGCTGTTGTTGTTAATAGACTATTTATTTGATATTTAAATATGAATTTGTGCAGACATGCTGGGTAGGTATCCAGTCACCGATTTTTGAAAATAGAAAGTATATTCATGAACAAAACGTGGATTCTTAGCTTGTTGGGTATAGTTTTCATTATATAAACATTATGTCAGGGGCGCCTGGGTGGCTCAGTCTGTTAAGCATCGGCTCTTGATTTTGGCTCAGGTCATGGTCTGATGTTTTATCAGTTCAGGCCGCGTGTTGGGCTCCCCACTGACAAGGAGGAGACGGCTTGGGATTCTCCCTCCCTCTCTCTCTGCCCCTCCCCAACATGTGCTCTCTCAAAATAAATAGATAAACATAAAAAAAATTATGCCAAACTTTTTTGAAACTCTTATTTCAATACATTTATTCAGTACTGTCCAATAGTATTTTTCTGATCATGTAAAATTTGTGTCTTCTAAAGTGTCATATGGTAATCGCAAGGTCATATGTTCATGGGAGTTTAAAGTGTGACTACAATAATTTAGAAACTGAAGTTTTAGATTTAATACATTTAAACTTACATACTCACCTATGGCTAAGTGCTTATTAGACTGGGGTAGTTCTGTACCATTATTAAGTTTTTGACTGTTTTTCCTAGTGTTAATAATAATAGGGTTAAAAATCACCCAATTTTGCTTATTTAGAGATGCTCATTTTATTTTATATTGTATATAAAATAAATATAAAATAAATATATAATATATATATTTATTATATTCAAATGTCATTTTTAGGTGCCAGCAAACTGAGAACTATAAATATTTCTTTTGAATTTGTTTTTTAAAGTATACAAGGCCTCTCTTTATCTCTGGTAATTATTTACACATTAATTTTTCCAATGCTTACACAACTTCCTTAGCTTTTAAAAAAAATTTTTTTTAATGTTTATTTATTTTTGAGAGAGAGTGACAGAGACAGACCATGAGCAGGGAAGGAGAAGAAAGAGAGGGAGACACAGAATCTGAAGCAGGCTCCAGGCTCTGAGCTGTCAGCACAGAGCCCGATTCAGGGCTTGAACTCACAAACTGTGAGATCATGACCTGAACCGAACTCGGTCACTTTACCTACTGGGCCACCCAGGTGCCCCTTCAGCTTTTCTTTATTAATGATTCTGTGATACTGACTTTTCATCATTTTGTTTTCAACATTTCTACATCTTTATGTTTTTATATGTCTTTTGTAAATAACACATGCGTTTGTTTTATTTTATCCATTCGGAATGTACTCACCCCAAAATTACAGCATTTCATCCATATATATTCATCATCGTAAAACATATATACAGATTTATTTTGCCAGTTTTCTATTTGATGACTATTTCCTCATTATCACTTTCTATTTTTCTCCACACACACACACACACAGAGGCACAAACTCATTTACTATTTTATTACCAGAGATAAAAAAAAAAATGTCTCCTATATGTATCATAAGCTGAATTTTTACTTTTGCTTTTATCACTGTGAGAGCTTACCACACTAATTACTTTCGTCCTTGGCTCTGCATAGTTTTATTGTTGTTTCGTATTTTAATCTTTCTAACTTTTCAAAATCCATAAAGCATTATGATTATTTTTAGCAGTTCATATTCAGTTAGACTTACAAACATATTTTTCACTTTTAGTTCACTCCATTTCTACCTACACCTGTAAAGTTTAATCTCCTGGGGCACCTGGGTAGTTCAGGTAGTTAAGCATCTGACTCTTGATCTTGGCTCAGGTCATGAGTTCAAGGTTCCTGGGTTTGAGACCCTCAAAGAGCTCTATGCTGACAGCAGGGAGGCTGCTTGGAAGTCTCTCCTTCCCCCTCTCTCTGCCCCTCCTCCGCCAATGCACGCACTCTCTTTCTCTCCTTTCTTGCTCAAATAAACATTTAAAACAATTAAAAATAATACTAAAATTAAATCTCTTATCATTTTCCTTCTATTTCAAGAAAACACTGTAGTTTCCTTATTAGTATGGATCTGCTAGAGTTCAATTCTCCCATTTTTCGTTGTGCAAAACAAGTTTTCCCTCATTCTTATAAGGTACGGAGTTATGAGTAAGCAGTTAATTCATTTCTTTCACCCATTGTCTCCCATTTCCACTGTTTGTGTCACATAGTTAGCTGTAAAGCTTAAGATCCTCTTTGAAGGTCACCTCATTTTGCATTAGCTGCTTTCAATATTCTCCCTCACCCTCCTTCCTCCATACAGTTTCCTTATTTGTGTCTCAATATAAATTTTCTTTTTTTTTAAATTTGTTTTTTATGTTTAGTTTTGAGAGAGAGAGTGACAGAGTGTGAGTGGGGGAGGGGCAGAGAGAGAGGGAGACACAATCCCAAGCAGGCTCCAGGCTCTGAGCTGTCAGCGCAGAGCCCAACATCAGGCTTGAACTCAGGAGCCGTGAGATCATGACCTGAGCTTAAGTCCAGCGCTCAATGGACTGAGCCACTCAGTCATCTCTCCTCTTTTTAATTGGTGTCAGGGTTCATAGACTTTTTGAATCTGTGAACTGATATTTTTCATTTGTCTTTCATAATCCTTATCCATTAATTCTCTAGACATTGTGTCTACTCCATGTATTTCCCTCCCTTCTTCTGGGGCTGCCAATCATTCCCAGCTACCTTTCTCCTCTCCTCCTCATGTCTGACCTTCCCTTTCCTTTGTTCTTCCCTTTTCTACGTTTCATGGCTACATTCTGTTATTTCTTTGTTGTAGCTCTCTTGCAGAGTAGTAGAATCTCATGTCCTATTTAATATATCCCTTAGTTCTATATTATGGTTATCCTTTTTTGTTTTAAAAGTTCATTATAACTTGAGGCACCTAGGTGGCTCAGTTGGTTAAGCATCTGACTTTGGTTCAGGTCATGATCTCACAGTTCGTGGGTTCGAGCCCTGCATCGGGCTCTGTGCTGACAGTTCAGAGCCTGGAACCTGCTTCAGGTTCTGTGCTTCCCCCTCTATCTGCCCTTCCCCTGTTCACACTCTGTCTCTCAAAATTAAATAAATGTCAAAATTTTTAGGTTATAATCTCATTTTTAGATTCCTAAATTATCTATTTAGAAATTTAGCATTTCTAAAATCTTGCTATTTCATTAGTATCTTAATATGATACTAGGCTTTGAGATGCAAAATCAGCCTTATATATGCTTCCCCCAAATTCCTCTTGAATTAACAACTCATGTCATTGCAGAGCATGCATGAAAAGTAAGAAATTAATCTTGGCCTTGCCCCATTAACTAAAGCAAAACTCTGAGTCATATTTCACTAGTGTTTCCCACTCATTTCCCCTTGGAGTTCCACCATTCAGTCTTGGAGACTGTGTGATCTTTACTTGTCATGTATCCTGAGTCTCCTCACGTCTTTGACAGCTACTCAGTCTCGCCGTGTCTTTAGTGTCCTTGACACTTTTAGCAAATGTGGATTCGTTATTTTGTACAATGTCCCTCAATTTGGGTTTGTCAGTTTTCTCACGAGGAGATGGATCTATATGCGTTACTAGAAGGATATTAAGGACACTCTAGCTCCCTTCCCCACCATCAGCCTGGTCCAAAAACTAATTGATTTGAAGTTGTTGTTTTTTTTTTTTTCCCCATGAGAAGGCAGACCAAGGAACTTAACATGCGCCCCATGATAGTAACTGTCGGGGGATTACATGCTACCCAGCCTGGAGCGTGCAGAGCACAGGGTGAGTGGGAAGGCTGAGCTGACCTGAGGGGGCTGGCAGGAGGCACAACTGGCATTTTTGGGCTGGCCCTTCACCCCAGGGTTGGGTTTCCCTGGTCCCTCTTCCATGTTCAGTGAATATCCAGGCTCAGAAGAAGTCCCTTTCTTCCTGAGCTCACAGTCTTGACATGAAATCCTTGGCGAATCAACACACCCCCTTATCAGACCAGTTATGATAGGATCCAACAGAGGCGAGGTTTGGGTTCTGCTCTTCCCATAATTCCTCTGGGAATGTTCAGAAGAATGCGTATAAACCATTGGTCCACCTAACTTGGAGGCAGGAAGATTTGATCCCACTAATAATTATATTTTTCTTTACAGCAATTGAGGTTGGGTGGAAGGGTAGGGAGGCTTTGGAGGCAAGAATGGAGAAATGTCTCCATTCCTATAAGTAAGATTTTACTTTTGTTTTCATTTTATGCAATCACCTGCTAGGGTTCAACCCAACAAAATTCCGATGTTTTGCTTCACTCAAAGCTATATTTTGGAAAGCAGACCCAAAATGCTGACACTATTTACATTAGCTTTGTGTTCTATTTAGCCCAGGAGCCCTGGGCATATTGCCTCTTGGGGGAAGGGAATGGGTTTCATGACTTGCCAACTGATATGAAAGTGTCCCTTGTACTTGGTTGGAAAGTGAATGTAATCAAGTCACTGCTTTGATGGCCTGTTCTGATTCCCCCTATTAGCACTACACACCATTTAGAGGTAGAATATGACGTGTTCTGCCTCCTGGTCCCTCCGCCCAGTGTTTGGGTAAACCATTAATTACCACATTCTAGAGTATCTTCTCTGAAGCCTGAGCCAAGCTCACTGTGCTCTACTCCCTTCTTCCCCAAAACCATATCTCTTTCAACATTCCCTGCTAATTACATATATATATATAGCTATCAGAATTTCTGACTTGATTTGCCTTACTTACAAATGGATAAGTTCATCTGTTACTGGCTGGAGAATGCTGCAGAAGACAGGAGACTCCTGGATCACTGACAAGATTGTATTATTCGTGGCGCAGGGAACAGCATGGGGATGATTCCAGGTGGGAGCCAGAACATACACAAGGTTGTTGTGCTGAGGGGGGCGGGGGTGGGAATCAATGAGTTTGGGGAACTCCTGTCTTATCGCAAGCAGTAAACATGGCTGCTCTTGGTCCAGAGAGAGGCATGGCGTCATTCCTTCATTCCTTCAAGCTTGCTCTCTGTGAATATGGCCTCGGGCAGTGCACCAGATAAAGAGTGCTCAGACACTTAACATTCTTCGCCATCAGAAAGCAAGTACCGAGTTGTGCATGCTCATACTACATTACCTCTCCCAACAATTTGGTGCACCAACATCTAGAGGCAGGGAAGAATAATCACAGCAGCTGAGGTGGGGTGGAAGGGTAGGGAGACCTTGATCAGCACTGAAAAATAATTAAAAGGTTTGCTGTTTATTGGATCCCACAGTTTTTGTTTGTTTGTTTTTTTAAACTGGTAGGTAAGTATATTGATAAATTATACATATATGCAATTGTACTATTCTCTTAAGTGTATTATGAAATATCAACTACATTGAAATTAAAAATGAGATAATAAAATATGTACACTATCTAAGTCAGCTTCCCATACAAGAGCGGATCATCGGATCATCTTGCCCTCTGTGGAATGGCTTGCTGCCTCATTTCATGATGCACAGAAAAGCTTTCAGTTTCTCTTCTCTTTTCTGTGTGTGTGTGAAACATTGTATCTCCTCAGCATGCACTCCTTGAAGAATGACCCTGGCTAGAAACCCCCAATCCCCAGCTGCCCCTAATGTAATGGTGTCTGTATCTAAGCACAATCAAATGCAAAGAGAGGCCCCTGGGCCTCTGTGCGTGCTTTGTGGGTGCTGACTAGAAGCAGGGAGTCCGCCTAGAACCAGTGCATACATTTCACAGCAAACTCTTGAATCCAAATGTGCTTTTGCACCAAAAAGAGCCCAGGTTGTATTATATTGTTTCCTGTCTGTGAATGCCTATTCTTCATTCCAGTCCTCAGCTAAATCCATTGCCACAAAACAAAAGTTGTATCAATATCAGGAAAGCAGACAAAGAAGGAGCTGGATTTCAACAAATCCCTCATGTTACTGTAGCAAAAGAGCTCTAGGTCCCAGGCTTTTCTCCTCTCCTCCCCTTCCATCATCTCCTCAATTATAAGAAAATTCAATCACAGAAACACAAAAATGCCAGTCAAATGTGCAATGCTGACCCAGGGCATAAAAATTAACTGGCAGATATGATATAGTAATAACAGATATAATAAATCATTTGGTTCTTTTTTTTTTTTAATAGTAATTTAGAAGTTGGCTGAGCATCTGGATTTGTCAATGTGCAACTGTTTGGACCTATAATTTCTCAGGTATATTTCACCTGTTTTTATTCTATCACTTTATAAGTAGGAAGAGGCTAATTTATTGATTATGGTGCAGTCAAGGTCAAAATTTCAGAGAGTGTATAATACTTTTATTCATCCAATATAGAGTAATTATTTTGCTTTAATTACTTCTCTTAAACTTTTTTTTTTTTTAAAGGTAACAGCTTCAATGCTTTTAAGTTCTTCCATAGCATTCAGAGACTCAAAAGGTTGCTGAAGAGAGACTTATCCCAACGGTAGAGGAGGTCTCAGAGGGAGGGAATGTTTGAGTGACTGGGTGCATTAACTGAAATAACATGTGAGGGAACAGGTAAACTTAATTCTAAAGAAAATTGCAACTAAAACATCTTCTCTGGAAATTTTTTGTAACTGAGAATATAGGAGGCTCTGGAAAACACCAGGCGAGAGTATGTGTAATGTCATTACTGGAATCCTTTTAAAATTAGGCTGGTCAAAAACTCAAAGCGATCATCCAAGGGGAGATGCGCTGCGTTGGTGAAGAGATTAGGTGCCCTAGCAGGGCTTTTCCATCTCTAACTTGGAGGATTCTATTATCTGGTCTATCTATATGATAAACCCATTTAAAAAAAGGAAAAAGAAAAAAATGCATTGCATTACGTTACCTACATAACTTCAGGTGAAAATAAAAGACGTGTACCGTGCATAAACAGCAGTCTATGCCGATGGGAGCCGGGTAAAAGTGTACAAATTTGAAATGAGAACAGAGATGTGCCACTTTAAGAAGAACAGTAGGATTATACGAGAAAGGCCAAATTCGAGGAATTCATTTTGAGATGACATTTGATCAAACACTGAATCAGCTTATTTTTCCAGCTTTGCTCTTAACTAGCTATATGAGTTCATTTATTTAAATCTGAAACACGAGGAAACTGGTTTACTTACTGCTAAGATCCTTTTAGCTCGAATAAATAAGTCTGTGACTCCAGTTACAATGTATAGTGCGATGGGAGCAAAACCATGAGTATTTTTGCATAAATATTAACGTCTTTGTGCTTTTTATCTGAAAGCTCATGCTTGGAAAATTAAAGCAGTCATGAACCAATGGAACATCCAAATGGGAGAAAGCCATGTTTTTTTGTTTTGTTTTGTTTTGGTAAAGCACAATTTTCAGGATTTGATTTCCCCAATAAATGGAATTATTTGGGACAGAAGACATCTTTCCAATAGTCGTGCAGAAAATACTTTAATAAATACACCAAATACCTTATAATACTTAGTGTTCAGTTATCTTCGTATTAGAGAAATAATGTCCTTTCTCCATGCTTAAATACACTAGCACCCTCTGTACTGGCAGCAAGAAGCCTGATTGGGATTCTCTCTCTCTCTCTTTCTCTCTCTCTCTCTACCCCCCTTCCTCTCTCTGCCCCTCCCCTGCTCACAATGTCTCTGTCTCTCTCAAAATAAATAAATAAACTTAAAACAATTTTAAATACCCTGCCGTCTGGTCTAAAATGCATTTCCTCTCTTTCTAATATATCCACACAGTTGACTTATACTTTCCTATGCTTGTCTTTTACCCTTCACCAAGACCTTGCGTATGTCTCTTCTACCTTAAAATTAGTGTGGGGTTTTTATTTAATAAATTTTCTGGAGGGAGGCAAGATGGGGGAGAAGCAGGGAGCTCCGTACATTTCCCTCACCCCCATCTCTTGCGTGGAGAAGGTCTGAAGCCATAGGAACCCTTCCAGAATCCAGGAGTTTGGGAGGAAAAGGAGACAGAGTCAGCTGAGAAAACCTTATAGTGTGAGTATGAACTGGGGAAGATAAAACCCGGCCGGGACCGGAGGGAGAGGGGATCCCCCTCTGCAGGGAGTCGTGGGGAGTCTAGGGGGAAAAAAAAGAGTGGCTGAAACTTCTCAATACACTGTCCCTGTCGCTGGGGATGAAAAAAACTTCGGCTCAGGACAGAAGTACCCGTTGACCCTAGGCGGATGCACTAGTCCCAGGCGACCCCAGGGGAAATTGCTCCACAATCATCAGCTCGACCCGGAGGGGACACGGCGGCACATGAAGCCACACTGTTGTGCTTCCAGCTCGGCTGGATCCCCAGGGGGGAAGCGACAGGGGACACAGAATACGACCCACCTTGGCTACGCTAGCAGCACAGGGAGATCAGACCCAAAAGAGTGAGTTCCAATGCCTGGTTCGAGAATGGACTGGGACACCACCATTTTTCTCCCCACAACCACGAGGGCGGGGCCTCAGGGAGGGGCCTTANAACATGGATGCACTGCTTTGATTAATTCTAGATCAATTCTTTCTATATATATATTTTTTTTTCTCCTTGTTTCATTCGTATCCCTCCCCTCTGCCAGATGGGGCACTCTGGTCACTGGTTTGCTTAAACAGACACATTTAATCCATTCTCTAGATGTAAATTCTACACCTCCACCACCTTTCTATCTCTCTCTCTCTCTGGAGTAATCAGACTATATAGTTTCTCTGAGTAACATTATCTGTGTTTCTTTCTCCTCTCCTCTTATCATATTCTCCTCTTTCTCTCTCCGAATTAAGCCTCCTAGTCTTTCTGCCTGGTCATTTCATTTCCAATTTCACTTCCTCCCCGCCCTGTCTTTTCTCTCTTTGTATATGCTCTTCCATCAGCACGGCATACACCCTGCTTTTTATTTGTACCTGGGAATTCTGATTTTATGCTTTTAGACTGTCCTTTGTGTATTGGGCTTTTTTCTTTTTTCTTTTCTTTTCTTCTTTTTTATTTATTTTTATTTGTATTATTTGTCTTCCCTCCTTCCTCTTTTTTTGTCCCTTCCTTTTTTTCTTTTTCTTTTTTCCCCTTTGGTTTGCATGTTTGTTGGATTTGTCTGTGCATTTTTGTGTCTTTTCCTTGTCTGTTTGTCTGTCTGTTTTCTTTTCCAGGGCTACCTCAACAAACAAGCCAAAGTACACATGGTGGAGAGTTCCAAATACCATTAAGAGTAGGGAAATAAAATAACCAAAGTCTCAACAAGAGAGACCAAGTGACACCATTCAAAGAACACTTCCTGAACGGATTGGTCCTGGACAGTAAAAGAGCCTGCTTTAATACCGCAGTACTCGCAGGTGCAGAGTGCATAATAAGCTTTTAAAACTAACAAGAGAACAGAAAACTAGCCAAAATGACAAAATGGAAGAACTCTCCTCTAATGAAATTCCAGGAAGAAATGACAGCTAAAGAACTGCTCAAAACAGATATAAACAACATAACTGAATAATATTGTAGGACAATAGTCAAAAAATTGATCACTGGGCTTGAAGAGCATGGAAGACATCAGAGAAACTATTGCTACAAAGACTATGGAGCTCAAAAATAGTTGTGATGAATTAAAAAATGTTATAAATGAGATGCATAATAAAATGGAGGCATCCAATGCACAGATTGAAGAGACAGAAAGGAAAATAAGTGAATTAGAAGACACAGTTATAGAAAAAGAGGAAGCTGAGAAAGAGAGATAAACTGATCCAGGAACACGAAAGGAGAGTTTGAGATCTCAGTGATATAATCAAATGGAACAATATCTGTATCATAGGAATTCCAGAAGAGGAAGAGAGAGGGAAAGGTGCTGAAGGAGTCCTTGAACAAATTATAGCAGAGAACTTCCCCAGCCTGGGAAAGGAAACAGACATTGAAATCCAAGAGGCACAGAGAACTCCTCTCAGACATAACTTGAGTCGATCTTCTGCATGACATATCATAGTGAAACTGGTAAAATATAAGGACAAAGAGAGAATTCTGAAAGCAGCTAGAGAGAAAAGGGCCCTAACATGGAAAGGGGAACCTGTCAGAGTGGTCAGACTTATCTACTGAAACCTGGCAGGCCAGAAAGGAAGGGCAGGAAATCTTCAATGTGATGACAGAAAACATATGCAGCCAAGAATTCTCTATCCAGCAAGCCTGTCATTCAGAATAGAAGAAGAGATAAAAGTCTTTCCAAATAAGCACTAAACCAGCCCTACAGGAAATCCTGAGGGGGACTCTGTGAGGGAAATGTGTCTAGGAATTCAAGGTACCAGAGACACCACCACAAGCACGAATCCTACAAAGGACACAATGACCTTAAACCCATATTTTTTAATAATAACACTGAATGTAAATGGACTAAATGCCCCAATCAAAAGACATAGCATAGCAGAATGGATAAAAAACCAAAATCCATCTATTTCCTATATACAAGAAACACATTTTAGACCTGAAGACACCTTCAGATTGATAGTAAGGCGATGGAGAAATATCTGTCGTGCTACTGGAAGTCAAAAGAAAGCTGGGGTAGCTATACTTATATCAGACAAACTGGACTTTAAAATAAAGGCAGTAACAAAGGATGAAGAAGGGTATTATATAATAATTACCGGGTCTATCCATCAGGAAGAGCTAACAATTATAAATGTCTACACACTGAATATAGAAGTACCTAAATACGTACAACAATTAATCACAAACAGAAACAATCTTATGAATATGAATGTGCTAATTGCAGGGGGTTTTAATACTCCACTTACAGCAATGGATGGATCAACTAGACATAAAATCACTAAAGACACAATGGACTTGAATGACACATTGGACCAGATGGATTTGACAGATATACTTAGAACTCTACATCCTGAGGCCATGGAATTCACTTTCTTCTCAAATGCGCATGGCACATTCTCCAAGATAGATCACATACTGGGACATAAAGCAGCCCTCAATAAATATAAAAGAATCGAGATCATAGCATGCACACTTTCAGATCACAATGCTATGAAAGTTGAAATCAATCACAGGAAGAAGTCTGGAAAACCTTCAAAAACATGGAGGTTAAGGAACACCCTACTAGAGAATGAATGGACCAATCAGGCAATTAGAGAAGAAATTAAAAATATATATGGAAAGAAATGAAAATACAACAATCAAAACTCTATGGGATGTGACAAAGGCAGTCCTAAGAGGAAAGTACATTACACTCCAGGCCTCTTTCAAGAAATTAGAAAAAGCACAAGTACAAAATCTAACAGCTCACCTAAAGGAACTAGAATGAGAACAACAAGAGCACCCCCAACCCAGTAGGAGAAGAGAAATAATAAAAATCAGGGCAGAAATAAACAATATGGAAACCAAAAAAACAGTTGAACAGATCAATAAAAGTAAGAGTTGGGTTTTTTTTTTTTTAATAAACAAATTTGATAAACCTCTAGCCAGGCTTCTCAAAAAGAAAAGAGAGAGCACTCATAGACAAAATCATGAATGAAAATGGACTTATTACAAACAATCCCTCAGAAATACAGGCAATTATCAGGGAATACTATGAAAAATTATATGCCAACAAATTGGACAACCTAGAAGAAATGGACAAATTCCTAAAGACACACTCAATACCAAAATTCATACAGGAAGATATAGAAAATCCGAACAGACCCATAACTAGTGATATAATTGAATCAGTCATGAAAAATCTCCCAACAAATAAGAGCCCAGGACCAGATGGCTTCCTTGGGAAATTCTACCAGACATTTAAAACAGAATTAATACTCATTCTTCTCAAGCCATTCCAATAAATAGAAATCGAAGGGAAACTTCCAGACTCATTTTACAAAGCCAGCATCACTTTGTTTCCCAAACCAGATAGAGACCCAGAAAAAAAAAAAAGAGTACTACAGACCAATATCCTTGATGAATATGGATGAAAAAATCCTCAACAATATACTTGCAAATCAAATGCAACAGCACATAAAAAGAATTATCCACCATGATCAAGTGGAATTCATTCCTGGGTTACAAGACTGGTTCAATATTCACAAATCAATCAATGTGATACATCACATTAACAAAAGAAAAGATTAAAAACCATATGATCCTGTCCATAGATGTAGAAAAATCATTTGACAAAATACAGCATCACTTCTTAATAAAGACCCTCGAGAAAGTCGAGATACAAGAAACTTATTTAAACATCATGAAAGCCATCTATGAGAAGCCCTAAGCTAACATCATCCTCAATGGGGAATAACTGAGAGCTTTTCGCCTGAAATCAGGAACATAACAGGGATGTCCAGTCTTACCACTGTTGTTTAACATAGTGCTGGAATTCCTAGCATCAGCCATCAGACAACAACAACAAAACATAAAAAGTCATCAGATTGGCAAAGAAGTCAAACTTTCACTTTTCGCAGATGACATGATATTCTACATAGAAAACCCACAGACTCTACTAGAAGCCTACTAGAACTGATCCACGAATTCAGTAAAGTTGCAGGATACAAATACAACATACAGAAATGAGTTGCATTTTTATACACCAATAATGAAGCAACAGGAAGAAAAATCAAGGAACTGATCCCATTCACAATTGCACAAAAAAACCCATAAAATAACTAGGAGTAAACTTAACCAAAGATATAAGAGATCTGTATGACGAAAACTACAGAAAACTTATGAAGGAAATTGAAGAAGACACAAAGAAATGGAAAAAAATTCCATGCTCATGGATGAGAAGAATAAATATTGTTAAAATGTCATTACTACCCAAAGCAATCTACCCATTCAATGCAATCCCAATCAAAATTGCACCAGCATTCTTCTCAAAATAAGAACAAACTATCCTAAAATTTGTATGGAACCACAGAAGACTCTGAATGGCCAAAGTAATATTGAAGAAGAAAACCAAAATAGGAGGCATCACCATCCCAGACTTGATAAAAGCTTCTGCACGGCAAGGGAAACAATCAATAAAACTAACAGGCAACCGACAGAATGGGAAAAGGTAGTTGCAAATGACAGATCAGATAAAAGGCTAGTATCCAAAATCTATAAGGAACTCACCAAACTCCACACCTGAAAAACAAATAATCCAGTGAAGAAATGGGCAGAAGACATGAACAGACACTTCTCCAAAGAAGATATCTACATGGCTAACATACAATTGAAACGATGCTCAGCATCCCTCCTCATCAGGGAAATACAAATCAAAACCACACCGAGATACCACCTCATGCCAGTCAGAGTGACTAAAATGAGCAAATCAGAGAACTCTAGATGCTGGCGAGGATGTGGAGAAACGGGCACCCTCCTACACTGTTNCAAATGACAGATCAGATAAAAGGCTAGTATCCAAAATCTATAAGGAACTCACCAAACTCCACACCTGAAAAACAAATAATCCAGTGAAGAAATGGGCAGAAGACATGAACAGACACTTCTCCAAAGAAGATATCTACATGGCTAACATACAATTGAAACGATGCTCAGCATCCCTCCTCATCAGGGAAATACAAATCAAAACCACACCGAGATACCACCTCATGCCAGTCAGAGTGACTAAAATGAGCAAATCAGAGAACTCTAGATGCTGGCGAGGATGTGGAGAAACGGGCACCCTCCTACACTGTTGGTGGGAATGTAAACTGGTACAGCCCC
>NW_027528362.1:8029810-8034330 GCF_008692635.1 Crocuta crocuta | reverse complement strand
GAATGGATCAAGAAGATGTGGTTTATCTATACCATGGAATACTACATGGCAATGAGAAACAATGAAATCTGGCCATGTGTAGCAACATGGATGAAACTTGAGGGTGTTATGCTGAGCGAAATAAGTCAGGCAGAGAAGGACAGATACCATATGTTTGCACGTATAGGAGGATTAGGAGGAACTTATCAGAGGACCATGGGGGAGAAGAAAGGGAAAAATAGTTGGGGAGAGGGAAGGAGGCAAACCGTGAGAGACTCTTGAATGTTGAGAACAAACTGAGGGTAGATGGGGGTGGGGGATAAGGGAAGAGGGGTGATAGGCATGGAGAAGGACACTTGTGGGGATGAGCACTGGGTGTTACATGGAAACCAACTTGACAATAAACTTTTAAATAAATAAATAAGTAAATAAATAAATAAATTTTCTTTTGCTGGTCTCTCTCATTAGGTATAATGTAACCTATGCCATTTTTTTTTGTTTTGTTGTTGTTACTTTTGTTGTTTTGAAGCCAGTCTGTGTGCACTCTGCTTCTCAATTCTAACACCCACAGTCTGACCTATGTGTCCACGAGGACAATAAAATGTTCTTGTACAATCTACAAAATGGTTGCCTGGCAGACAGTTCCAATAATTGCTTTAATAGCCCTTGCTTTTCTTCAACAGGCATTGACAGATGTCTGAGTATATGTTGAGTTCAATTTTAGGGCTGTGATGTAAGATAACCTTTGCCCTCATAGAACATATGCTCTATAAACAGACCGGTACATTATTGAAACGACTGCACAGGTAAATATAAACGTTCAACTGTGATGAGAATTTTAAAGAAAAGCACATGATTTTCTGAAAGCATTTAATCAAGGGATTTGAATTTTCCTTTGACTCACAAGGCGCATATTTGAGGAGAGGATATTTGAGCTGAAGGATTGTGTCTAGAGATAAACTACAGACGAACTGTAAGTAAGGAGTGAATTATTTCAATTGATGTTGTTTAGGAAGGACTTTCAAGGCATTGTGGAGAATGAAAAACAATACAAACAAACCAGAAACAAAAACCAGAAAGGGCAAACAGACATGAGTGAATCTCGGAGAAAGTGATTTTTCTCTCCAGTTGAGAAATAATAGGTTGGTATAAGGTGTCTGTGTATTGATAATAGAAAAAACTGGATAGTCTTGATACGCTTTCACAGAGTAAAATTGACAGTGGTGGCTTAGGTGTATGAAATGGGAGAGAAAGGGCAAATGGAGTCTATATTTCTATACTTCCACTTTTTTTATATCTATGCTAGATTCAGTGATATATGGGTTACACAAAGGAGAATGGGTGTAAGAAAGAAAACTACAGATCAATATCTCATGAATATGGATGCAAAAATTCTCAACAGAATATTAACAAATCAAATCCAACAATTTATAAGAAGAATTATACACCACAACCAAATAGGATAAATCCCAGGTGTGTGAAGCTCATTCAACTTTCAAAGTTCCATGAAGGGAATCCATCACATCAATCGATAAGAAAAATCACGTGATCATATCAATAGATGCAAAATAAAAAAGCATTCAACAAAATTCAACACCCATTTACACATAAAAATTCTCAGTAAACTAGAAATAAAGTAAAATTTCCTCAATTTGATAAAGAATATTTAAGAAAATCTACAGCTAGCATTGTACTTAAAGAGAAATTCAAAGCTTTCCCACTAAGGTCAGGTACAGGGCAAGGCAGCCCCTCCCACCACTGCTTTTCAACATCTTATTCGAAATTCTAGTTAATGAAAAAAACCAAGAAAAGAAAATAATGTGCATACATATTTGGAAAAAAGAAACAAAATTTACAATGTTTGCAGTGACATGAAGGTCTATGTAGAAAATCCTAAAGCATGCACCAAAAACTCTTGGTTTGCTAAAAAGTGATTATAACAATTTTGCAGGATATAAGGGTAATATACAAAAGTTGGTTGCTTTCCTATATATCAATAATGAACAAGTAGATTTTGAAATTTAAAATATAACACTATTTACTTTAGGACTGTAAACAAAAAGAAATACTTAAGAACAAGTCTAACAAGACATATGCATGATTTATGCAAGGAAAACTTTACAATTCTGATAACAATTTTTTTAAGTAAATAAATGGAGAGTTATTCCATGTCCATGGATAGGAAGAGTCACTACTGCCAATATGTCAGTTCTTTCTAACTTGATCTATAGATTCAATAAAAATCCCAGCAAATTATTTTATGGATATCACAAACTAAAGTTTATCTGGAAAGGCCAAAGACCCTGAATATTAAAGGATATAAAGTAATTAACCTAGTGAATTCATTGAGAATATTAAATACTTTACTGAGCCTCTTTGTTCATTATAAAGCTGCCAATTTTCCCACTGTATTTTTGTAAATAGAAATTATCATGAATGCTTCCATTAAAATTGTATTAATGTTCAAAATATTTTCAGCTGCTTAACAGGAAGTTAGTATAAATTATGTTATTGTATTTTCCATTAAAGTAGAAGTTTATCCAATTTATGTCCCTATCTGTGCGGAAATTTCATAGATGTATAAAAACCAAATGACACTTGTTAAGGTTCTTTCGTATTAACACAGTATGAGGGGCATATTTAGTTTTTAAAATCCCTAAAATTAAAATTAAAACAATGACTTATATCACAAAGCTGGAAAGCATTTGCCATGATTGGAAACTTTGAAAGGAAATATAAAAATACGTAAGCTTCAGGAACATGGCGGCTTTGATTCTCACATCAGATACCTGCATTACTTCCTCCAGGCTGAACGTGGCACTTGAACAATGAGGTGGTGGACTTTTCCATTCTTAGACTTGTTTGGTTGTTGTTGTTTTTTTAAACAGATGCTTGAAAGATTCAACATGGACGTGTGTAAAGCGAGGGTCATCTCTTCGTTTAGTTCCATTTAACAGGAGAGGCTTGAAATTGTACGACAGTAATAATATATTTAAACGCGTTCACTCTTTATTTGGTACCATGATTCCTTTGAAAATACTGAAATATAGGCATGCTTTATTTCTTTGGAAAGCTGCGACAACCCGTTATAATACAATGTAATTCTACCAGCTCTGATTCTTAAAAAAAAATAATACGTAAAATAATTTTAGTAAAACTAAGGTTTAATGTGTCGGGTTTATTTAGTTGTCTTTTCGGTGGGCTTTTACGCTGTGCTCTATAAAACTCATTTCGATCTCGATGATCTAAACCAGTGACTTTAATTCCATGGTAAACAATAACAGAACATTGGAAGTTTAACCTTTAAAGAAAAGTGCAGTGTGAAGTTAGGATTCACATAAATGTTTTCAAGCAAATGCCCTTTTCTACAAAGATGACATTAAAAAATAAAAAAAAAAAGGCACTCAGCAGGTCTCTGTTTATGCTGAGAGATATGAGAATCTCTATAGCCCTCAGAACAATTATGCTAGCTGGTCCTCTGCCACAAAGAGAGTGTCTAGTGACGTGGCCAAGCACCATAACACTGAAAGATTATTGACAAGTTCCAAGCAGCCTCTGAGCTGTCAGCACAGAGCCGCACCCGGGGCTTGAACTCAAGGGGCACAACATCAAGACTTGAGCTGAAGCGGGACACTTAACCAACTGAGCCACCCAGGTGCCTGTCCTTGTCAATATTTATACATAAAACTTGTCGACTGTTCAGACTACTCCACGGAATCTAAAGCTCTGGGAATTTTAGAATTTCGAATCTCCAAAGACAGAATTTTTTGCTAAACCATGTAATTCACACCTTCATTATACACGCAAAGGAACTAAACCAAGAGAGATGATCTCCTCCAACATGAAACCTAACAGTTTACCCAACAGTAAACAAATCTCCTTGAGAAATTGGTCTGTACCTTCCTCTGGGGCAAAAATAGGAGCCCTTATTCCAAATCAGTTAATATAAAAATATATGTCTATCCCCCACCGCTTTCACTGTAGATAGATATCTACTTAATGACTTCAAATTTCTCTTTCTTTGTGTGAATTACATCACTTGCCTAGTGTCTAGCTTTGTTTTTAAATTAGCAAAATAAAAAGAAATAAATTTTGTTTTGAAATTCCTACCTAGAATACATCACTTTCAGCTGGAGAAATGGCAATTAATTGTATACGCACAAATTTTCAAATGGAAGTTTTGGCAGAGTTCCTAATTCTTTATTAAGTATGTGAATTCTTTGCTATGTACTTGAATTGTGTTTTATGTGTACGCGTTTAAAAACCTGCATTTTCAAAAGTGTCGGTTCATTCAGTTTTATCTGACATATTTGAGCAATTGCTATACCCACTTACATTAGTTCACCTACATCACATGTGTGGCCTGCAAAGATTTTTCTCTTTCATAAGACATAGGACGTAAGACATAGGACATAAGACATAGGACAATTCTGGCCCTGAACCTGACCACTCCCATGAGCTTACTTCCCAACAAGCATTAGCTGCGGAAGCAGTTTTTGCTAATTCTGCAATTTCCTCCATATATATATATATATATATAT
>NW_027528362.1:7991781-8029727 GCF_008692635.1 Crocuta crocuta | reverse complement strand
TTGTATTCTTCCTAATATATATATATATATATAGTATATATTGTTATATATATATTACAAATTCCATTATTAGGATACACTTAACAAAGGAAGAAGTGCATATTCCTATCATACTGTTACTTAAACATAGTAATCATTGCCCCTCATTTCCTTATAGAAGACTATTAGTTTGTCAACAGGAATTTAATTTTTCCTGCTTTAGTTTGACACATTTCACTTAACAATCCTGTAGGATGTTTGTAGTACATATAATTTAAACAGGTTTTCTTTTAAAGTTTATTTATTTATCTTGAGAGAGAAATAGAGAGAGAGAGAGTGAGCACAAACATGAATGGGGGAGTGGCAGAGAGAGGGAAAAAGAGAATCCCAAGCACTGAGCCATTCAGGTACCCCTAAACATTTTTAGAGGAAATGTCAAGGAGAAAAGGAGACAAAAGTAAATAAATAGAAATTACATAAAAATAAATCATGCACTTAGGGAAGCACATACATGCCTTATTTTTCATCACTTTTTAGGAAGCCCTTTTAAAGATGCTTAAAAGAATACTATACTTGGATAGCCTGCGTGGCTCAGTGAGTTTCATGTCCTACTCTTGATTTTGCCTCAGATCATGATTTTACAGTTCATGGGATCGAGCCCCACATCGGGCTCCATGCTGAGCATGAAGCCTGCTTGGTATTCTCTTTTTCTCTCCCTCTTTCCCTCTTTCCTGTGCTCTCTTAAAAAAATAAAGTCAAATCACACACACAAACACAAGAACAAAAAAAATGAACTAGAACTAAAAAATATACTCAAGTCTGTAGAGATTATTGCTTTTTCTAATCAATCAATAAGTAATTAAAATATTAACATATAATTTTTAAAGCCAAATGTCATTTGCATGACTTCATGGAATTCATACAAATTTTAATATTTTTGAACAGTTTCCTCTTTATTTTTAATATTTATATGTAATTATTTAATTATACTTTAATTATTAAAGTAATTACCTTTAAATTATTTAATTAAAAATGATATACATATATAGTTAAAGATACATAAATACATATGCAACTTATGGGCAAGTGAGAGGTAGGGCATTCCTCCAATGTTTGTAGGGAAAGTGGCATCAGTTGAAGGCTTTGGTTATGAAAAATTCACAGTAGATAGGCTTTGCATAGGATTTTAGCATAAGTCACCTATTTAGACACAACCTCAATTTTAAGCCATAATTCTTCCCAGGCTTCCTTAGAAACTCAATCCAGTTGGGGGTAAAAACAGACAGTTTGGCAAACCTGCCCCTTGACTCAGTTTGTAATGAACCTCTTGTGGAGTTCTGCTTATAAATAACAAAAACACATGGAATCTAGCAAAAGATGGATCCTAAAACCTTAAATATTCTGCCTACTTGGAAGACTGAGACATCAAATGAGACTTCACCTTGCTGATCCTTCGAAAACTATTTCTAGATTTATGCATTTCCTTGTCACAATATGAGCACCATTCAAAGTCTCAATGGTCAACGCTTCAATTTTGAAAGGTCTGCAAGTTGAGGCTCATATCCTAGATGTGATTCAGGCAGACAGGCTTCCGAGAGCAACTTGCTAGAAAAAAATGCTAATATCAATGATGTGCATGTAATGAGGCTAAATGGCAGTTTAAAAAACCCATCAAACAATGTGACCTCACCAGGAGATCCTGACTCAATATGTCACTTAATTAGATAAATTATGGAATGGTCAGTCAGTGACCTCTCAGCAGAGAGCAGAAGCTAATGATAGCAATTATTTGGCAAAAAGAAGAATGAGAAAGGTCTATTTTATGAAATAAGATATTTAAGTCTAAGGTAAAACCTCCAAGACTGACTCTTTTCCAAACATCCCCTAGTCTGTTTCATAACGTTAAAGACATAAATGTTCAACTGCCACCTGTTAGAGTATTATCAAAACACGTTTGGAAGAGGATGATGAACAAAGCAGAGAGATCAAAGTAACTGGCATTGAATGTTTGCATTTAATCTGTAAGAACTAAAACTCCTCCTGGTAAATAAACAGGGAAGAGCTGAAATCTCATATATCTTGAAAAAGAAAGAGGGAAAAAGGTTGCATAAACAAAACTTGAATGAAACCAAAATCGCATGGCAAAATCTTCAAATTACATAGCGGATATGGTTCTTTTATTGTGACACATGTTTTTAAATAATCCTTTAGGATGCCGTTAACACATATTTTTTTCAGGGTTGTTTTTTTTTTTTTAAAGAAAATGTCAGGGACAAAGAAATCAAAATCTAATTAAATACTTAGCGCATTAGTTTAATATGCCCTGCATAGTTTACATAAGCTACTACATAATGCAGTGGTAATTAATATGTGATTTGACACTTTTTTCTTATATTTAATGTATTTTATAAGTACTTGAAACTGAGATAATGGCACGTCAGCGTCACCCCCTTCCCCCAGTTTTTGTGGTTTGCAACAGAAGAATGATAAATATCATGTAATGGAAGACACTAGAAAACACAAACTCTTGTAATTGTTCATCTATGTATGGTAATTAGAGTCGTGTAATAAGGGGAAAAATAGACACAAGTATTTGCCTTATCTGAACATGGAGGAGACACACTTTCGTTTCCTGAGAAAGTTACAAAATTTAAATTTATTACTTAATCCCTTTGGTTCAATTGACTCTAAAAGGGAGAATCAAAATAATACCTTTTGTTTTTATTTCATTTTTTATTTGTGCCCCCCTCAAGTGGACAAAAACTGCTTCTAAATGATTTATTTCATTATTCTGCGTAGTGTAATGAGATGAAAACAATTATATAACTAAACAAATTTGTTTTACATAGGATAATCATGCTTACATTCTGTAATACTGTGATTTTTTTTTCCAGATGGAGAATTTAAATTTGATTTGTCATGTTTTTATCAAAGGCTTTCCCTCCCAAATTTTTTGAGAAGTATTGATATATATCTTTTTATAAATTGAAGGTGTATATCTTGATGGTTTGATTATATATGTATATATTGTGAAATGACTGAAATGTTTTCAGTTAACTTCCATTCTGTCATACAATGGAAAGAAAAGGAAAAAAAGAAAAAGAAAGAAAGGAAAACATTCTCCTTGGGTGAGAATTCTCAAGATTTAGTCTTTTGAGAACTTTCAAATAAGCCATATAGCAGTGCAGAGTTAACCATAGATATCACGTTATACCTCACATCCCCAGTGCTTATTTATCTTGTAACTGGACATTTGTACCTTTGACCACCTTCCTCTAATTCTCCCTTCCCTAGCCACTGTCTCTGGTAACCATAGGTCTGGTCTCTTTTTCAGTGAGTTCGTTTTGGCTTAGCTTTTTGTTTTTTTGCTTGCTCAATTTTAGATTCTACATTCTACATGTAAGTAAAACATTACACTTTCAGACAGTCTTTCTCTGTCTGATTTGTTTCACTTATCATAATGCTTTCAAGTTCCACCCATGTTATTGAAAATGGTAGGTTTTCCTCATTTTGATGGCTGACTAATATTTCCTTGTATGCATACCGCAACTTCTTTATCCATTCACCCACTGATGGACACAGGTTATTTTCATGACTTGGCTATTATAAATAATGCTGCTATGAACATGTGCAGATACTTTTTCAAGTTTTCATTTTCTTTGGATATAGTCCCAGAAGCGGAATTGCTGGATCACATGGTAGTTCTGTTGTTAATTTTTTCAAGATCTTCCATACTGTTTTTCATAGCAACTGCACCTATTAACATTCCTAACAGTGCAGCGGGTTCCCTGTGTCCACATCCATGCCCGTGTCTGCTATCACTCGATTTTTTGAGAACGGTCATTTTAACAGAATGAGTAGGTATCTCACTGTGGTTTTAATTTGCATTTCCCTAATGACTAGTAAAGCTGAGTATCTTTTCATGAGTCGGTCAGTCTTTTGTATGTCTTCTTTGGAGCAATGTCTATTCAGGTCCTTCACCCATTTTTTAAAATTGTTTTATTTTCTATTGAGTTGTATTAATACTTTATATGTTTTGCATATGGACCATGATTAGATATATGGATTGCAAACATTTTTCCAATTCTGTAGGTTGTCTTTTCACTTTACTGGTAGTTTCTTTTTTTAATTTTACTTGCAAATATTTATGCATTTATTTATGTATTTACGTATGCATACATGATTTTATTTATTTTTTTTATTATTTTATTTACTTTGAGAGAGAGAGAGAAGGAGGGGCAGAGATGAATGGGAGCGAGAAAATCCCAAGCAGGCTCCACACTGTCAGCACAGAGCCTGACGGGCGACTCGATCTCACAAACTGTGAGATCATGACCTGAGCCGAAATCAAGAGTCAGACTTGCTTAAATGACTGAACCAGCTAGGCCCCACAATATAGGACTCTTCTATCAATTTTTTTTTGCTCAACATTTTGCAAACTAGACAGGTTTAAGCTTAACTTATTTAGTCTATTTAATGCTATAAATGGTGAAATCTATTCATTTAAGGAACCCATCTGTCTCTTGTTCTAGAAATCCTTAATAATAGATAGCTTAAGTTATAAAATACAAAAGGCTTTTTGGAACCACCAGAGACCCCAAATAGTCAAAGTAATCATGAGAAGACTGTAGTCATCAACACAGTATGGTACTGGCAACAAAACAGAAAAACAGACCAATGGAACAGAATTGAGAGCCCAGAATGAACCCAAGCATGTGTGGTCAACGAATATTTAACAAGGGAGTCAAGAATATTCAATTGGGAAAAGAGAATTTTTTTAGTAAGTGGTGCTGGGATAATTAGATATTCACATGCAAAGGAATGAAGCTGGACCCCTATCTTACACCATCTGCAAACATTAGCTCAAAAGGGATTATTACTGACTTGAGTGACCATAAACATCCTAGAAGAAAACCTAGAAATAAGGCTCCTGAGATGGGCCTTGGCCATGAGAGTTTGGATGTGACACACAAAGCACAAGCAACAAAATAAAGAATAAACAAATGAGGCTACATCAAACTAAATAGCTTCTGCCCAGCAAAAGAAACCAGCAAGGTGTGGAGGGAGGTGGGGGGGGATGGGCTAGGTGGTTGATGGGTGTGAAGAGGGCACTGGGGACGAACACTGGGTGTTGTATGTAAGTGATGAATCACTGAATTCTATGCCTGGAACTAATATTACAGTATATGTTTACTAACTAGAATTTAAGTAAAAAGTTGAGGGGGACTGGGGTGGCTCAGTCAGTTAAGCATCGGACCCTTGATTTAGGCCCACAGAGCGAAGCCAGTTTGGGATTCCTTCTCTCCCTCTCTCTCTGTCCTTCCCCTGCTGGTGCTCTGTCTCTCTCTCTCTCTTAAACTAAATAAATAAATAAACTTATAAAAAGAGTCTTGTATTGTCGAAGAAGCATGAACTCTGGTATTGATCTCACATTAAGATCTCTGCCGAATGGTTTTCTGCCTGTGTAATCCTCATTGGAATAGACCTTTCCATACTGTTATCAAACTTTGGAACTCAGTGGACATTGGGAGAACTGACCTCAAATTTCCTGAAAAATCTAATGAATCTGAGGTTTACAGAATTCCAGTAATACTGTTAGAGAAATGGTTAATAACCTTGAGACCTGTTGAGACCCTTGATTTTTTTCTATAAGGCATTTGTCTCAGATGGTGATATCACATTAAGGTGTCTGATCTGTGACCAGAATTTCAAACAACTAAATAGGAGCTTGAATCTAAATTCACAGGCACACATATTAGGCTGTTTTCAAACCTGTGCAGACTTACCTGACATGTTGATAATTTAAAATAAAAATACAGAATTGTGTGCCTACAGTTTAATCACTTCCCTTTATATTTCTTAGGATATATAACGAAAGATGATGTTTTCAGTTTGAGTGCAATATTGATATTTTTAAACTAATTTCACCAGTATTATTACTGCTACTGTGGAAAGACTATAAAATTTGCTTTTAAAATGATAAAGAATATAATCTACACCTATATTTTAAACTTTAATAAAAGTTTTAACTTTAATAAAAGTTACTGACTCCGTAACTAAGCAAACAACATATGTTAGCATATAAACAAAATTATATTTTATATTTATATAAACTCAATTATATTCAAAATTATGTTTATGTAAACAAAATTATAGTGTATATTACATTTTAGCCATATAAACAAAAGGATGATCAGATTTTCTTGCTAAACACCAGCACTGAACCTCTAAGTTAGACTAGAAGGTTTGTCTGATGCTTTCAATCCTTTCTGAGAATTATAAAATCATTTATTATGGGCCTTTCCCTTTGGCTAAGATATCTTATTTGTATAAACTTATCATTATTAGTCTCTTCTAGTGTGGGAAATTCCATTCATTTTTGTAATTAAAAAAAGAGATTCCTTGGGAAGATTTGAAAAGAAATAAATCTCCAAGCTTGACCTCTTACAGTAAAAGGTAAACAGAAAGAGGAACCAAACTGAGAGAGGTTTCCAGATGCTAGAAGTTTCCTCTCAATTTGGTTAACTGCTGGCCTCCCTCTGCTTCTTGGGCTCTGCAGATGCTCACGACCATTGTCGACCTTCCCAGCCCGCAAACTATTACTAGAATATTATCTTGCTTGTTTCTTCATCCCAGTCCATGTATCATGTAGGCATCATTGTGACATCATTTAGTAAGTTTCTAAAGGAAGACCATGGAAAAAGTACCAACTTGGTTCAATTTCTTTTATTCATTCTATTAAATATGAGAACAAATGAAGCACTTCTCACCATATGAAATCAATTTATACTCCACCTTTCAGAAGGGTCTCATCCTTTTCTGAAATGTATTTTTACAAAAAAAGTAAAAAAATTTCTTTAGAAACTTTTTTACCCCCTGGCTATGCTAATTCTGCTGAGATGGCAACATCATTTCAGATAACGTTATCACCAATACATTTTCCTAGGTCCAATATTTCCTCTAATATTTTTGCTATGTTCTACCTCCTTGACTTGATCAAGTTTCTATAAAATGGGGCTTGTTTCTTCTCTTTGTACTAACCGCTTAGCCGGGAATAGATAATATTAAATATAGTATTATTTATAATATACACTATTATGTTAAATGGAAAATAGATAATGTTATAATGTGTATTATGCCCTATTAGTGTATACATGCACTATGTATTCTAATTATTTTTTATAATTCCTGGGACTATTGTTGGTATACTTCACACAGCCCACTAGTTACAAGAGAAGCGACTAATCGATATTATGTGTCTCGGCAAAAATACGTCTTAAGATTTTGAATATCCTCTGTCTCCCCTTTGTATCATTAACCTTCCCTTGTTCCGTTTGTGTGACATTTCTTTCCGAGGCAGTGTGCAGAATGGAGAGGCAGTCCCACAAACACATCATCTGCTTGAAGGACATCCAGGGAGGGACAGCCAATTGTGCCACAGCCAGAACCATGCTCTGCTCCCAGGGGAAATCCAGGAAGGGAGATGGATGGACATTTGTGCAAGAGCCAAATGTCCAACATTCTGATTAGTTAACTGGGTGTTTGTGCTGCTGCCATGCTGTTGGTGCCTTGAACCAATGTTCTAGAGACCGAAGTTGTCCTTTTGGTTTCCTCCTCCTCAAAGATGGCGAGGGTCATCCTAGTTTCCAAGCAGTGGGTATGGATTAGCAAATTGGCTCTCTGACAATGTTTTATTTTCAAGGGAGATATATAGCTACTACATCCAAATATCCAGCAAAGCTCAATTCTAATAAGAAAAAAAATTCCAAATATGGGTGATGATCAGAATAGCCCAGAATCACTGTTAGTTGTGAAGCTATCAGAGAATTCAGTGTTACCTACCCACTAGGTCAAGAAAGCAGATGCTCTTATTGGCTGACAGTGTCCATAAAAATTAACCTTCAGCTAGCTGGAAAAGCATGGGAGAAAATGCATGAATAGTAGTAAACAAACAAGAAAGCATGCAGGGAGAAGCTTCAGAGTGATAGTAAAAGCCTGAAAATATTTAACATCAGTGAACACTTTTACGCACATGGGCAGTCTCTGTTGGAATAAAAATGTCACAAGGGATGAATAGCATAAACTGAAGAGCACAACTCTGTATTAATTGTAGAAGCAAACATCCTTGATCTCCACAAAAGTCCCTCAAACCTCAGAATTCAAGTGCAACTATAAACTAACTGCTATCTATACACAATATAGTGCACTTGGGTAAAAGAAGCATCAATGCACACGACATTTTGGAGATATAGGTAACAAAGTATCATTAAAGGACAAGTAATTGAGAGTTCTAGATGTTAGTCAATGGAAAGTTGATCTATCTAGAACTCCGTTTCCTGAAAATTCTAGATAAACTATGTCTTACTTCTTTTTATTTATGTGATTTTTTCACCTTTTTTTCTGATATGCATGATTTTTTTCTGAACATGAATTTTATCAGATTTTTAAAACTGTTCCTAGAAATAAAGAAACTAGACACCAGCAGTCAATGTAGTGCCAACTTGATAGAAAGGACATCTGTCAAATGTAGTCATAAGTTTAAAGAAAATCACTCAATTATTATGTCTATTCCAAACTGTATGGACCTGATTTTTTTCATTGCAACCAGTATGTCATCTTGTTTGCTGTATAGCCCAGTGGGACCTGGGTTCGTGGATAATGCCATCCTGGTCATCCTGGCCCAGGAAATCAATACGACCTTGACCATTTAAATAAAATGATGAATAAAGCCTTCTAACATCCAGTTTTAACATCTGATGGGAAATATCTCCGTGTGTGCATGTGTGTGTGTGTGTGTGTGTGTGTGTGAGTGTGTGTGTTTCTCTCATTACAACATAATTAGGATAGTACTTTACCGGAAGCCATTGTGATTCAGAACTTGAGCCGTTTCTTTCCTTTGACTAAGCCTCTCGATGAAATGGTGTCAAAGAAGAAAGCAATCGTGCATTGCCACGGCCTGCCAAAGCAAAGAATAAATCAGAAGTGATCACTAGTTGAGTTCAATTTCTGAGGAGTTCATTTTCTTCCAACTCTTATAACCTGACAGGCAGAACCATTTGCCTTACAGCTTTCTGACGGATCCCACTGTGACCAGTGAAATGGCACCTACAAAGTTAAATAGATGCCTTGGGTCAGCTAGATGGCTTTCTTCTGCTATTAAAGATATATGACCAGGAACTTCAGTTTGCAGATGGCTCTGGCACTCCCATGCACATACAGGAAGCCCGGATGATATAAACCATGAATGATATCCACAGTGTTAATAAAAGATGCTGTCGTTTGGAATGTCCACGAGCAAGTCACCAAGGATAGAAAAGCTTTGGGCACTAATGTCTCCTGAGCAAAGCCTTACTATAGAGCAGGCCCATCTGCTATGTGGAAGGAGAATAAGATTTGTTATTAGCAGCATCAGCATACCACAGTTATTTGGTAAGAAAGAAGAAGCTGGTATTAAAGACAGAGAAAATGGTTTCACAGAAACTCAACAGCAAGAGGCACTTCTATTATGAAGAATCTTCAAAATATGATAATAGTTGTAATTATTACAGGAACTATCCTCTCTTGCTTTTGATTATTGCATTAACATTGTGGCTTTCTCACGTGCATGTCAAGGACAGCCAACTTTGACCTTGCATAGTAAGATGGGCTTGCTATACACGATGCTCTAAAATGCTTGTTTAATGCATAGCAGAGAAGGATGGCAGACATGAAGCAATGATATAAAATCAGAGGAAATGAGCAGGAGAAGGGACGTGTGACGGCAGCCCAGCTCTGTTCTGTCTTGCTTGGCAGGAGGTGGACATAGTGGGATTCCAGTAAGTGCAATCCTAAAGGAATCTCCCCGAGATTTGTCCAGTTGTTATATATTTCTGTTGACTTGGTACCGTGATTTTATTTAGAAGGTGGTTTCAGAAAATGTATTAGGCAACGAAAGAAAGATTTGAGGTTCATGTATTTGTTTTAACACATATCCCCTTTTCTGTGCCGGGAGGTGGCAGGGCATAATCTTGGCACTGTGGGGCCCCTTGGGGGAGGGAGCCGAAGCACCACACCCCCCTCATTCAGTATAAGTGACTAGTTTTGACCCGAAGCTCTAGTTTCTGAAGAGATGGATTCAACCAAACAAACCTTATGTATTTTGGACCTCAGAAGTAATTTATTAACTGAAAAGAATGCTTGGTTTTTTAAAAATGTTTATTTATTTTGAGAGAAAGTTGGGGAAAGGCACAGAGAGAGGGAGAGAGAGAATCCCAAGCAGGCTCCATGTTGTCAGCGCGGAGTCTGATGCGGGGCTCAGTCCCACAAACCATGAGATCATGACCTGAGCCAAAACCAATAGAGTCAGATGTTTAACTGACTGAGCCACCCAGGCATCCCAGGAACGCCTGCTCTTTTATGGAGATCTTAGGAAATATAATAGTACAACATATCTTAAATTTTTGTGTACAAAAAAATAATTTCAATTAAAGCAAGTACTTAGATGCTCAGCTTCAACCTCCATTTGACCAAATTTGCATGTCAAAAAAGCAAGGGGTGCCTGGGTTTCTCAGTCCGTTGGGTGGCCGAATTCGGCTCAGGTCACAATCTCAAGGTTTGTGGGTTCGAGCCCCGCATCAGGCTCTGTGCTGACAGCTCGGAGCCTGGAGCCTGTTCCAGATTTTGTGTCTCCCTCTCTCTCTGACCCTCCCCTGCTCAAGCTGTCTCTCTTTCTCAGAAATATTTTTTTAAAAAGCAAATTATATGCATATACATGAAGTATAAATATATAATTGTGTATTTTCATTTATATAAAGAAAGACATGGACAAATCCACCACACCTGGGATAAAAGTTTTCCATTTTCTGATTTATTGTTCTTTCTGATTATGAGAAAACATTGGTAGAATTTTGAAATTTTCATATTAAATGCATGTTCTCTATTTTTGACAATCAGGTGTGTTTGATAATTTTTTCCTTATATTGCTATTTAACTTTTATATACATAATTCTTATGTCTTGCCAACTTTCAATTCTTTTCTGTAGGTTCCAATGAATTGGCACTCTTTTTTCAATATATTTTAACCATGTATATATTGTATTTTGGTTGGAGAAGTTTTAAAGACATGCTTTTTCAGAAAAAATACCATTTATTTTTAGAAGCACATTTGCTTTGTTCTTAACAGCATTGAATTAAAAACAGCCGATGGGCATCTGGATGACTCTGTCGGTTGAGCATTCAACTTCTGTTCTGGTCATGATATCACAGTTCGTGAGTTTGAGCCCCGCATTGGGCTCTGTGCTGACAGCTCAGAGCTTGGAACTTGCTTCGGAGTCTGTGTCTCCCTCTCTCACTGCCCCTCCCCTTCTTGCACTCTGTCTCTCTCTCTCTCTCTCACTCTCAAAATTATATAAACATTTTAAAAACTTTCAAAAATAAGTAAAGTTTACTTGCTTTAAAAAACAGCTAAAATTATATTCACCAATAATTACTATTAATTGATAATTAATAATTATTAAATTGAGGAAGAAATTTTGGGCATTATAGAATTTAAAAAGGCAATAGGTGATATCTCATTAAAAATATTGTCATATTGGCTACTTTTTACCAGCCCCTGATTAGTTTTCACTTAACAAATAGAAAACCAGATGTGCTGTTCAGAAAACCAAAAGCACAGTTCTAATTAAATAACATTCAACCATCTTTGGCAATTTTAAATTAGAAAGCTTGCAGTTTAAATTCTGGGCTGACTCATTCTATGATTTTATAAAAGGTGTTTTGATGATGAGTTCTGAAAATTTTCTAATTGCACTCGAAAAGCATTGGCGCATTTACAATGACATCGTGAAAAGAAGTTTAAAATAAAAAACAGAACCTCTGGTCTGGGAATCAGAGACTTCCTAGTTCTGGTTTGGTTTTATGTTATATTTTTTTATGTTTCTTTATATTTGAGAGAGAGCACACTCGAGTGGAGAAGGGGCAGAGAGAGAGGAAGGCAGTCTCTGCACCTTAGGCGACACAGCCAGGAGCCTGACAGACACAGGGCTCAAACCCAGAGTACTGCAAGATCCTCAAGATCATGACCGCAGCCAAGGTCAGATGTTTAACAGACTGAGCTACCCATGCTCCCAGAGACTTCTTAGTTTTAAGTTCAAATTCTGAAACTTTAAGGATTCATATTATGTTTAAATTTAAATCTACAGGAACCTCGATCTTTATTTTGCTCCCACAGAGAACACGGACAGAACACAGCACACGTGACCTAAGCATATGCCTCCAACAGGAAATTCCATGTGAAATAAAAGGGTTAAGTCTGATTTACAGCTTGAATTTACTTATCTTATGGCCTATAACTCGCTCACTATAATTAAACTAACGATAAATTGAATAAACAATACCTTTCTTTTGTGCTTCAAGTTTAAATGCTATAATGCAGAGGCAGATTAAACAGAGACTGCACTTAACATGGAAAAGCGATGGTGATAATAATCGTTTGCACCGTAGGGAATTGCTGTTTTTAATATATGAACCATCATCGAATACTGGCAATTGTTTATAGCTTAATCTATAAAAGAGATATTTTAGTGGTGCAGTCAATAAGTTCAGATGTCAACTGGCCTCGATTGAAATCTCAGCCCCATTTCCTAGCTGTGAGACCTGAGGTGAAGCTCCCTGTCCCTCAGTTTCCTTGACTATAAAATGTGGATAAGATCACCTACTTCATAGGACCATTGTGAGGATTAAAAGACTTACCTAAGTATGGGAAAATGTCGTATTCTGTTATTATTTTTTACACTAAAAAATGTAGCATGAATAACTTACACTGAAGTATCTAGAAAAACTGGGAGAATATCAGGAAGATTTTCAATCAAATCTCCAAAAATGCATTTATTAATTAATTTTCAGTAGGATTGTTTTCACATCTATCCACCCGCTATAATCCTCTGTTCCTGAAATCCCTGGAACAGAAATGGCCGTCCAGCCCCTTCTTTATTAATTGTTCTCCCACCACCTGGGGAAACGTGATGTACTTGGTCTGAACACATTCCTTACTCCTGACTTAACAGATAGAATTTTGCACCATAATATCTGTAACTAATTGTGGCCAAACTATTGATTTAATTTCACATTCATCTTTCCACACCCTATACATGATGGGTCGTCATTTCACTGCGCTGAGTCTTAATTTCCCAGTCTGTAAAGTAGCTTTAGAAAAAGCTAAAAGCAATATGCAAATGTGGTATCACATTACCAATTGAACTCTGGAAAGTAAAGATCAACCAGTAATAGGACGGAAATGTTGCATAATAATCACGTGTTGATGGGAAAAGAAGAACCATTGATGCATGAACAAAATTACTCCTTTATTAGGAATACGTATCTATAGGTGAAAGAAGACATTCCTGCAGCATAGAATCTACCTTTTTGATGTTTTCTAAACACAGCACACACACAGAGGCTTGAGGTTATAATCATTGCCTGAGGCCCTTATTTAAACAATTTATTCATTATCTCCATCCAAGTGCTCAGGTATCCAAAAATAATCTTACAAAGGCTCTACATTTGTTTCAAAAAGACCAGGGATGTGGAGGTTTACTTCTGAAGCCTCTCAACGGGGAAAACTTTTTCCCTTGAGAGAGCGAAACGGCTCGGAATGTCAAACTTTGATCTAAACTGCTCACAACATTCACAAGTAATAGCAAGGCAGTAATTTCCTTCTGTTCTCATCTGCAGGTGTGAGCCACAATAGCAAAACACAGGAAAACCCAAACATAAAATTGGTGTGGAAAAGTATTCTCCAGGGTGTCGTTTACTCATCTCATTTCGCTCATGATATATATCAGAAGGAAAGTGAAGGGTAAAGTCAGGAATGCGGGATTCAGTTGTAATATTTTATATATATTGAATAAAGTAGACGGCAATGAAAAGCGATTTTTTGTATATTCCTAATAGCTGTGTATAAATTATTTCTAATTACAAAGTAAGGAATGGGACCACATTTTCTGAAATCCATTTCGAGCTCAACTAGTCCCAAATGAAATAGTTCAGTGCTCCCTAGAAACACATTTCTTCTGTATAATTTTATCTCTGTGATGCAGATGTCACGCTGAGGTTTCTGATATAGGAACAATATCCTTAGAAAACCTTCCCTCCTCAAGGTAACGGAAATACAAATAAATTTGATCCTTAAACCTGAAACTTTCAAATCCAAGTTCCGTATTTTCCCCTTGTTTGGTTCTTCCTGACTGTTCTCTTCCCACTGCTGCAACGTGCCGAGGACACCCCTCCTTTCAGGGAGATTTAGTAGCATCATGATGCCCATGTTTCTACCCAATGTACTTCTCTGTCCTCACTTTCATTTTAGGATATGAAAACAAAGGCAAGCATTGTTTATTCTATTTGACAAGAATATTCTAAACATTGAATATTCTAAGTAGGTCATCAGTGTATTTTTTGATCCAAAAATTAGGCTCAATACATGAGAATCAAAAATTCTTTTGGTTTACCCAAGGGGATTTCCACCCAAGGGACACTTCAGAAAAAGTGTTTGAGTCTCTGAAGTGTTCCAGTAAGTATCCTATGTTTCTAGACATTAGATCTATTTTTAAAAGGAGGGAAGGGAAGGAGGGATGAAAAGGAGAGAGAGGAAGGGAAGGAGGTTTGTAAACTTATATTAAAGTCTATGAACTTGGCTTTCTTGTTGCTAGGCTGCAATCTTTACCTTGCAGATGTATATAGGGAATTAAATGCATAATGTATGCTCTATGATCTGCAGAGAGACCTTTAGCGTATAATATCCATTATTAGGCCAATTTTCTTATATATGAGAGCTCTGTCATTACACCACTAAAATGAATCTGGAGAAAATAGAGCACATGCATATATGCTTAATATTTGCACACATCCATCATTATATATATTTTTCTTTTTCTTCTGCTTATTGAATTATATGTCACACAATCAGGTGTGGAGTGTTTCATTTGTGTGTTTGTTTGTTTGTTTGTTTGTCTTTGAAGGTCATGAGAGAGTCCCATCATTAGAAATACACTCAACAAAACTCCATGGTGTAAGTCTGTAACTTCGCCCTAAAGCTGTCTCAGGTAACCTTGACAATCAGGGTGCTGTTGGGGGAATAATGCCCATCGTAGAAAAAGCATCCCGGAGCTCTTACGGCCAAGTTAAGAGTAACTGAGATGATCAGGTTCACAATTTTGGAATAAAATGTAGATGTAAGTAATTTCACATATATCCAAAAGATGCGGGCAGTCAGAACGGAATATATATTGTAAATCTCCATGGAGAAAAGCGGACATAATTGTTATCATTTGTCACAAATAGTGTTTCCACCTATTTCTTGCCTGCTATAAATAAAAAGCAACTGCAGAGGTTGCTGACGGAACTCTTAGTTTGCTCTCAGTTCTGTTTCAAAGGAAGGGGAAATGAAATGCCTTTATACCCTATTGAGGAAGAAATATGGTGAGGAAGGGTTATGCAGCTCAAAGCCTGGGGATATCAGTATTCTGGAGTTTGGGATAACTTGACTTGTCCAGGATCTACCTCAAAATTACCAGTGAAATATATTCGGGGTAATCTCATCGAAAAGTAAGGCATTAGAAAACCATGGTTTCAAATTCTCTATAGGAAATTATATTTAACATATAGTAATATTGTCTAAATTTAGACAATCTAAAATTGTCTAAAATCACAGGAGAAGACATTTTCATAAAATTACAAAGGTTCCAGAGAAAACCCTTTAACTGTATTTTATTTAAATTTTCAACGTTTATTTATTTATTTTGAGAGGCAAATGCAATGTGAGTGGGAGAGGGGCAGTCAGGCCCCTAAGCGGGGCTCAAACTCAAGAACTCATGAAACCATAAGACCATGACCTGAGCCGAAACCAAGGGTTGGACACTTAACCAACTGAGCCAGGCAGGCATCCCTGTATTTCTGAAAGAGACACATTTACCATTTTCTTTCTATTTCTCTTTGTCCATGATAAAAGCATTCAACTCATCTCCCACCTCACATTTGTCTTCCTGGTAGCCTCTTTCATATAGTGTTCAGCAGAATGACTTGATAAATGTTGCAGTTTGCACATTTTTGTCTACCCCTGCACACACACACACACCCCTTTTCTTGCTAGATGGGGACAAAACCTCTCTTCCCCAGAGAACCAGCCAGCCCTGTGTGCTCACCTGCTGGATTACACAGTCACCACTGTCTCCTCCAGAACTAGCAATAAAGGGCCCGACTAGTGTCTTGAGCACATAGACGTAGACAGGTGGGGATGATGAGTTCCCCAAACTCAACTGGACTCTGGATCACCTCCAGGGTAACAGTGGTGACTCAGCATCTCTGGAAAATCTCCATCCTCAGCTCATATGTCTTAGAACCGCAGCATTGTATCTACTCAAAATGTATGTGACTTGAGCCACAAGGACTGTATTTGCTCCCAATTTAGGAGGATGGACAATTTGGGCAAGTCTCAGAGGCAGGGGTGCGGGGGTTTTGCTGGTCTTACCAGTATTGTTCATGTGACAGCAATCATCTGAGGTGTTCCTAGAGACTGTTTTCAGAGCTTCACTGGGGTAGCTCAATGTGGCCTCAACCTCTCATCCCTGCCATAGCAGCACCGTGTGTCAAGAATGCCAAATGGAAGCTGAAATGCTAGTTGAGGGTATGGCTGGGGATCCCATTTCCTCTGCTTTGAGCAAGCCAAATCAAGGGATGCCTGGGGTCCTCTTGTGATTCACCAAGGGGCTGGACATCACAGGGGGACTCAGCTGGGTTGGCGCATCTTGGTTCCGTCTTCCAGCACAGGCTAGATGGCCTTCTCTCACTTGGTGAGACGCTGTGCTCAAAGAGCCTACAAGCTGAAGCTACAGAGCGCTCTGAAGCCTAGGCTCTGAATTCACAGGGTATCACCTCCATCACATTTTAAACCAAATCACAAGGCCAGCCCACATAGGGTTTGGGCACATGGACCCAACCTCCTGATAGAAGCAGAAGAGCCATGAATGGGAAAGGGTACAGCAATAAGAATTTATGCAGCCATTTTTCAAACAATCTGATACTTTTGATCAACTCTTATTACCTTAATTTTCCTGTAAAAGCAGACAAGCACATGTCAAGCAAGCAAACAAAAACAAAAGAACAAAAAACCACCCACCCATCTCTTTCCTTGCTCAAATAAGTACTTATGCTGAGTTGATGCAGCACTAATCAGTTTCCATCCTTCCCTCATCCTCTACCCCAGTGCAGTATTTCTTAAAGTACGTAAAACATGGTGGTACTTTGGTTACTAAATGTGGACAGTCTGTAGAACAAGGCTGTGCATGTGTTCTTTTGGTTAATACTCAGTGCCTTGAAGTAGGGCATTTACTACAAATACCACAACATCGATTTGTTTTAGATCACATTTCATCTGAACAATATGCCATTTGTCTTAAGACTTTCATGTGACTTTTGTGTGATTGTGTGTTAGGTTTGACATCTTTCTTAACCATTATGTTGCATTATATTTCTGACTCACAGAAATGGGATATGGTGTGATCTGTACACTGTTCTGTGTTTAACGTGATTCCTTTTTTGCTATTATGTGACATTATATTTCTAACTCCTAAGAATTCAATGAGTGGCTTAAAAAATGGGTCAATGATGCATAAAAATAATGATGAAAATTGCAGCACAAGGACAAAATGCCATAAAACATCATAAACATAAAAAGGATAAATTCCAGGACAAAATGAAATATGAATCTCTATGTGCATTTATAAGTAATGTCTAAGTATAATGGTTTCTCCTAACAACACAAAAAGAAAACTATACACAAAGGTACCATAAGCATGAGAAAAAATAGGTTTTATTGAATCCATGATCCATTTGCACCTCGGCCCTATAATGTGGTCTGTTATTAAACTTCATCCAACTGCATACTGGTGTCATTGGTACCCTGAGCTCATTATTAAAATGCACTGTCCTTTGTGCTAACATGATTGTTCTTATTTTCTTTGACCAGATATTTAAAACATTACTTCTGGAGCCAACTGGGTTAATTTTTCACCAAGTGTGGGGAAGAGAGAACGGAATCATCCAGGCATCTTCACATTAACCCTTTTCCGCCAAGAAGTACAAGGTACTGTGTTACCTAGGAGCTCGCAAAGCTAGCCACCAAGTTAATGCAAATATTATGCGGAGGGAGAAATCAAAAGGAGCCATGGACAAAATTGCTCTCTTAAGTGACATCACCAGAAGCGACAAAATATCAGTGCCATAGAACCAGGAGCACTTACTCTCCACATATGTGGAAGCAGGTGTTTTATTCTGAAGATGAACAAAGTCAGTTTGCACTATACTTGTGTGGATTCTGAATCAGCACTGAGTGTGTATGCAGAATGCACCTGAGGGAGAATATTTTGACCAAGTTTTCTATGCATCACTGAAATTACATGCAGTGGAAAAGGATATCTTATTAATTGATTATTGATGAGTGGTGATGTAAGCTAGGAAAGAGTCTGAACTATATGCTGAGGGGCATCAGCTCCACACAAGGGCAGTATTTTAGGTATTTAATAAAACTTTTAGCACCTGGTATGATAGAGGCAGTGTCCTAGCAAAACGAAAGGAGAATATAGAGTGAGTGCTAGCTAAAGATCAGGCACAGCAACGCGTACCATTGGGAAGAGAGCTACTATTAATAAATTGACTTTTTTGGGGGGAGGGGGGTTCAACACTCTGTCTTTTGATCCTGAAATCAAACTTGATCAAAGAAGATTCCAACAGGCTCTCCTATGAACTTGAGTTTCCACAGCGGCCAGTGCAGTTAAAGCAAGTAAACCATGGGCTGGATGAGGATTCTTAATTTCAGGATATAATTTTTTCTAGTGTTTCTGAAACCTCCTGGGGAACCCCATTCTTGATAGTCTCATGCCCTTTATATCCTACGTCCTTTTCTCGCTATTCTTGAAATCAGCCCATTCAAACTGATCACAGTAAATTTGACCAGAGTTCCACAACTTAGTCTGGGCCTCTAACCTTCAAGAGTTTTTTTCCCCCTAGAAACTTCCATTGGCAACCCTAAACTCGCTTACTTTTTCGTCTAGGTGACTAGGCAGAATGTCTTCTTCCTTCCCATTGCCTGAATGCAAAACTTTCTTTGATAATACAACTCCAGGTCTTACTTTGTTATATATTTCTTTCCTTCCGAATAACGTCAGTTTCCTCCCAAGCTAGACTGAAGGCACCTTGAGGGAATTCTTATGTTGAGATTCTTATGAGAGTTGCCGAGTTACAATATTCTGAGTAGGACAATATTCTGAGTAGGTTGACTGCCATCAAAGCACTTAAAATCTAATTGGAGATTTACATAGGAACAACCAAAAAAATAGAAGATTATTGGGCCCTAATTACGTGGGACGCTCTATAATTCCTTTGACTGGCAAAGAAGGTAAGTGAGGACTGGAGCATTCGGTAGGGCACCCCTCAAGGCTAACCACAGACTTCACCCAGTCTTAACAATGTGTGGGATTTGTATCAGTAGAAGGAGGGTAGCAGTACATCTGGGGAGACAATCACTAGGAAGGAAAATGCAGTGATGTGAATGAGCAAGCATGGGGAGTTTTATAACGGTAACAGGGAGCCTGGAGAATTTAGTCACAGACTGCTACTTCCTGCCATAGAACTTTTCTCTAAGACAGAATGATGGGGATATGTAAATATATGGTTATTAGTATTGAACAGTTTACCTTAATGAGAAAGTGTTTGGCTATAGGGAAAGACGGCATTGTGGCTGGAGTTTCCAGAAAGGACAGATTCTGCTATATGGAGGTAGAGCTGCTGGTTAATAATGTAACAAAAGTGCTGATGTTGGAAGTGTGTTTATGATACATGATTGGACCCCATATTGTGACTTTTAGTGTGGTGATTCTTCTGATTCCTTTTTACTGTAAGATTAGGAAGCAGTTACTGTAAGGAAAATGGTGCAGTTTCTAACGTTCTGATAATCTTTAAAAACTGACAGTCTTTTAAAAATGACATCCTGTTTGTTAGGCATCGACCCTGACGTACTTTGACACCCAGCTCACCAAGATCTAGGTGTTTGCTCTTCTAAAAAAAGGTAATGAAAAGTCACAGAAAAGTGGGGTTTTTTTTAAACTTTATTTTAAATGTGCTGAATCATAACATAGTCTAGTTAAGAATACAAATTAGAGGGGGCACCTGGGTGGCTCAGTTGGTTAAGCATTGAACTCTTAATTTCAGCTCAGGTCATGATTTCAAAGTTTGTGGGAGATGGAGTCTCCCATTGGCTCTGTGCTGACTGTACAGGGCTTGTTTGGGATTCTCTCTCTCTCCCTCTCTCTCTGTCCCTCTCCCCCTCCACCCCTGCTCTCTCTCTCTCAAAAATAAATAAACCTTAAAAAATGTTGAAAAACTTAATTATTTAAAAAGGAATGCAAACTAGAAACGTTTTGAAATATTTTGTTTCTGATTTTGAATTTAAAAACAACAAATATTGTTTTCAATTTTGTGTTTACAAATTTGATATTTGCAATGCAAATATCAAACAATGAGTATGTAAATAAAGCTGAAGTAGTTGCTGTCAAATGCCCCAGGAGACTTCTAGAAATGCCTAAAGACATTTTGACTGTCGGGACCAGGCAGGGGTGGGGGCGGGGGTCTGCAGGTCCTATGGGTAAACCCCCATAACAACGAATTAACCAGCCCTGAATGTCGCCAGTGTCAAGGCCGGGTCCAGCCCTGAACTAAACAGGACTGGGCATTTCCAGATAATCCGATTTTACATCTAATGGACCAAAGAACAGACACATGAGACTTTAGTCTAAGAAATTATCGAAATGTAGTCTATCCTGTCTTTACGGGAAAGTGTAACACAAAATTAGGGTGCAGTGTTTATAGGGCTGAATACAGTATTCCACCATGATAATGACATTTTCGCACACTGAAAACATCTTCAAACGGAGATCTAAAAGCACATTCCAAATGTTAATGTATTCTGACGACCGCGCTGATAAGCAGTGTATCGTTGTGTTCCATTTCACTAATGAAGGAACGCACACACAAAGGTTAGAGGTGACTCTGCCAAGGTCACAGAGTGAATTGACAACAGTCCAAACCAGACTTGGAGGATCTTATTTTCTTTTGTGATCAAATAACTTTACCTCTCATATATTTTTAAACGCAGCTGGTCATGATTAAATGTATCTCTGAACACAGCAATGTGCTCTCTTAGAAGTATAAATATGCAACAAGGTGATAGGTGACTTGGAGTATTTCACATTCTCTTATCATCTATGGATATGATTTCTTGTGCAAGAAAATTGAGCTTATTAGGATTCACGAATTCTAATTAAACAGAATTTCCAAATTGGTGGCCTTCGGGGAATGTAAGGTTAATTAGTCCTTAATTCACTCAAAATAATGAATATTTTTCTATATCTATAATTGCAGGAATAGAATACTATTTGGTTTCGGTGGGCAGTAATAACAACTAATCCCTTCACATAATAACTAAAAGTCTCGCTGGAAATATATAATCAAAGAATTAAGAAAACCAATCCCTACAGATGCTGAGGAGACATAATGTACCACAACATGTAATTATGAATTGTAAATTAATTTGTATATAGGGACACATTCACAGAAATTATTTTAACTCTTGGAGCAATTTAAGACAACTTACTCAAGGGGTGCTTCAGTGGCTCGGTCGGTTAAGCATCAGACTTTACCTCAGGTCATGATCTCACAGTTTGTGAGTTCAAGCCCCACATCAGGCTCTGTGCTGACAGCTCAGACCCTGGAACCTACTTCAGATTCTGTGTCTTCCTCTCTCTCTTCCTCTCCCCTGCTTGTTCTCTGTTTCTCTTGCTCTCAAAAAGAAATAAAACATTAAAAAAATTAAGATAATTTATTCAACAATAATTACTGAATATCCATCAAATGTCAAAGGCTGTGAAAGATGTACCTCACATTTAAACTAATATGTGACTTGCTTGATTTTTAAATTAATTTATTATCTTATTGACTCCTTCACATATTTATTCAAACAATTTTTCAGCGGGATTGCTATATATCTATAAATTTAAGTACACATATGTTCCTGGGAAAGGTCTGCCCTTCATGGAATTAATGGAAAGAATATAAGAGGAAAAGAAGAACAGGTAGAAGAAAGAATAAATGAAAAGCTAAGTGTTTGCCCATTTTTATTTCCACTCTTCTCTCTTTTATATTCTACCTATGAATTATTTAGGGCACTCACTACATTCTATCCTGCTAAAATTATTTATAAACGTAGGCTTTACTATATTTTAGTAATTAAGAATTGGCAAACCTCCTGTTAATGTTATCTTTTCAAATTTTTATGACATTATTATCATTTGGGTATGATTAGAAGTTATATAAAGAAACTAAAACTTAGTAGAGCTGTAATTAACCACAGACCAAAAAATAGTAAAAAAATAGCATGGATAGGGGCGCCTGGGTGACTCAGTTGCTTACGCTTCTGACTCTTCATTTCGGCTCAGGTCCTGATCTCACAGATCTCATGAGTTTGAGCCCGCGGTGCTGACAGCTCAGAGCCTGCATGGAATACTCTCTCTCCCTCTATCTCTGTCCCTTCCCCACTCATGCTGTCTCTGTCTCTCTCAAAATAAATAAATTTTAAAAATGTTTAAAAAATAGCAAGGATAAAGCAAAGATTTTTAATATAATTTCCACTGCAGATCACAGACCTTCCTAGTGCAAATGGCAGTGTCTTACCTTTCCACGGTGTCTTACCTTTGGTATAATATCTACCCCGACAAAGGTAGGTCAGGTACCTCATCTATAGTCAATGTAACAGGGAGCATTTTCAGAAAGAAACGTGTGGTCAGGTACTACTCAATGTAATAACACTTTCCTATTTTACCTACTCTGTACAAGAGAATGTGATTTATATCTCCATATATCCACAATTGGAATTAACTATTTAACTTATGCTTTCCTAAGCGTAATGTATCGATGAAATTCATTCAACAGTTTTGAGACCCTGGTATGCCTTAGGTGTTTTGTTGGGTGTTAGGAATTCAAAAACTTTTTTTTTTTTTTTTAAGAGTAGTTTCTTACCTCTGGGAACATGTAGATTGTGCCTAATAAACTTACGTGATATAAAAATAAAAGTGCTATGGTAGACATACGTGTTGGCAAAGCATTGCCTATAGAAGAATGAATACAGAAAATGTCAAACAGAAAAAAAAATTCTTGGCAAAGAGGATGACATTCACAGCTTAGTCTAGAAAGGTACCTCTGCACAGGGAGGAGAAGGCATTGTGGGTAGAGAGGACAGTGTGACCAAAGACCCAGACAAGTTGTCAGCCAAGATGTTGATGGGAAGGAAGGACGATCACGTAGTTCAGTATGGCACCACCATAGGTCTGGGGTGAGAGTAGTAGAAATGTAGATGGATAGATAATGCAGAAGTCATTCCATGTAACTCTTAAGGGAAAAAATATAACTTTTTAATTTGGAAAATAACAGGATGTGTGTTGCTTTTCCACTTTGTGAATATCAATGACATGGAGTATGGCTAGAAAATAAGAACAATTAGAATGACCTCCTTGAGGCTGAACAAGAATTGATGAAGAACTACATTCAGGTGTTGGCAGAAACCAGAGTGAGGATATTAGACATGATAAATGTGCAAGTGGAAAGAAGAATACATTGATTAATTGAGAATAACTGAAACCACACTATAAAGTGAGGATGATCTACATTCTGTGACATAATTAAAATTAACTAGGGATACGTGCAACAAAAAGTAAAGGATTTACTGTGTACGGCTGATCTCAACTTCTGATTCCTTCCCCTTGGGGATCATATGACTAAGAATAATTGTAGTCACATTTCTCTTTCCTTCTTTGCATAGCTCGGGTTGTGCCCACCCCCTTCTAAATGGCTTGCTGCAGGGGTGCCCGGGTGGCTCAGTCGGTTAAGCGTCCGACTTCGGATCAGGTCATGATCTCGTGGTTCATGGGTTCGAGCCCCGTGTCAGGCTCTGTGCTGGGAGCTACCTCAGAGCCTGGAGCCTGCTTCGGAGTCTGTGTCTCCCTCTTTCTCTGATCCTCCCCTGTTCACGCTGTCTCTCTCTCTCTCTCTCTCTCTCTCTCTCTCTCTCTCTCTCTTTCTCTCTTTGTCAGAAATAAATAAAACATTAAAAAGTTAAAAAAAAAATAAATGGTTTGCTGCCTCAGGTCTGCATTGGAAGGTGGTGCCTTACTGATTACGTCTCTCTAACAATATTTAGAAGGAGACCATCTTCCTTGGATAGGCTTTGCCAAATATCTTCTGCAAATCACTTCTTCATTCCAGAAATTCTGATCAAGAGGACATTGAATCACATGGACAGACAGACTGGTCAAGAAGGAAAAACCCCTCTGCCTAGAATACAGCTGTTTGCATGCCAAACTGGAGAATGTGGAAAGAAGTTTCACGGCATCAGAGTTTGATGTCTTCTTTGCATTTTATTACCAAACCCTCATTTTATGGACAAAGAAACTGAAGTCCTGAGAGGTTTTAAGACAATTGTGGCCATTCGACTAAGTAATGGTAGCTCTAGGAACAGGATTGACGTTTTCTGACCTGAAGTGTGGGTTCTATTGCCTTTTATTGACCAGGGGAATGCCAGAACCACTCAGGTAGAATTTCTGGAAGTCATATTAAGAAAGCTTTAGTTAGAGTCGGAAAGGACTCCCAAGGTTCACATGATGGACCAAAAAAGTAAATAAGATTTACGTTCCACATTCGATGAAGTTGGATTCCTCATTTACAGACCTCTAATCCCCTACTGGTATATGGTTTTTATATGGCTTTTATATGCCTGTGGTAAAGTAACTTTCATTTTGTTTCATGTAACTGACCTGACAGGGCACACAGAAGTGTCTGCATGTAATTTCTTACAGCTGTGGCCATAGCCCCAATTAACTAAGGTTAGTATTTCACCATAGTCATTAAAAGTATTATTGACTGACCCGTTACAGCCTACAGAACCTTCCAATGCACAGAAATTTTGGAGTGAGTGCAGAGTATTAAGTAGAGTAGCTTGCAAGTATTTTTAAAAATAAATACTCATTAAGTTCTAAAGCCAGGTATTAACAAATAAAGTGGGTATAAGTTGTGATTAATTAAAGGAACAAAAACATTCTTCTGTATTCCTCTGTAATCATATGAACCAAGGTTAATGTGTGTGTATGTGTGTGTATATGTGTATGTGTGTGTATTCAGGAAAATGGAAGTTATACTTTGGGGCGCCTGGGTGGCTCAGTCAGTTAAGCATCCAACTTCAGCCCAGGTCATGATCTCACCGTCTATGAGTTCGAGCCCCACATCAGGCTCTGTGCTGACAGCTCAGAGCCTGGAGCCCGTTTCAGATTCTGTGTCTCCCTCTCTCTCTGACCCTCCCCTATTTGTGCTCTCTTTCTCTCTCTCTTTCTCTCTCTCAAAAAATAAACAAACAGGGGCGCCTGTGTGGCTTAGTCGGTTAAGCGTCCGACTTTTGCTCAGGTCATGCTCTCGCGGTTCGTAGGTTCGAGCCCCGCGTCGGGCTCTGTGCTGACTGCCAGCTCAGAGCATGGAGCCTATTTCAGAGTCTGTGTCTCCCTCTCTCTTTGACCCTCCCCTGCTCACGCTCTCTCTCTCTCTCTCCTAGAAATAAATAAAAATATTTTTAAATATTAAATTATTTAATTTATTATTAAATATTAAATATTTAAATCTTAAAAAAATAAACAATTTTTTTAAAAAAAGGGAAGTTGTATGTTAAGCCTCTGGATTTGCAACAGTATTTGTTTATCATTGGCAACTTGCGCATTGACCTCCAGTGTCAGTGACTTCCGGGCAGATGTCAAGAAGAAGGAAACCACCAACCACTGCACAGGAATCCAGCTCCGACAGACAAGAGCTGTCAGGGCTCAGGTATGTTTTCAAAGTTCTGTTTACAGGTCTTGGCTTCTTGTTCGCTGAATTCTCGCATTACTCCGCAGTGTTTATACTTCTTGAACTTCAGTGCAAATCCTGTGAAAGCTTAGTTTACATATTTGTCCCCAAACTCAACCAGGGACACGTTTATGTTTTTCAAATGGCCAATTGCAATGTAAATGAGTGTGGTCCATGAAGGCAGAATGTGCAGACTGGAGCTGCTTTCCTGGATACTGAAGCAACTCCTGGCAATGCTGTTTTCTTACGGCGGGGTTTATTTTTTCTCTGGTTTGTTAAACATATCATGCAGGTTAGGCTAGGTGTTGCCAAGTTTAATGACTCAGGCAAAGATTCAGCCAAGAGAGAGGTGCTTTAGGATTCTGGAACCACCATGAAATTTCACTGTTGCTTGTTCATTTTAAAGGTTTAGTTCCTGAGGTGCCTGGATGCCAGTTGCTTGAGCGTTCGACTCTTGATTTCAGCGCAGGTCATGATCCTAGGGTCATGGAATCGAGACCCATTGGAATCTGCATTGAGCGTGGATTCTCTGTCTCTCTCCCTCTGCCCCTCCCCTGCTCTCTCTCTCTCTCTCTCTCTCAAATAAAAAAGATAATTAAAGTAAACATAAGGCAGTTTAGTTCCCACAAAAGACCTTTTTCTCTTGTAACTCAGCAGGAGTCTATATCCATTGCAGTCACATAGGATCTCAGGTGAATCAAGTAGTTGGTTAGTAGACCACAGAAAAAAAAAAAAAAAAGAAAGAAAGCAAGAAAGATGTTTCAATGGCAACTAAATACTACAGACCAATGCTTTACCCACAGCTCATCGGCCAAAGTTAGTCATAAGCTCCCCCAGTGGGGGCCAGTGGGTGAGTCTCAAAATGCACCGAAAAGACCAAGAAGCAGACACATTTGACCAGTAACTCTGAAGTTCGTCTCAGGCAATTTTAAATGCGCAATATGTCCTTGGATTCATTTCATCTCCTCATCACCCAAGACAAGTACAGAGGAAGACATGTGAAGGAATGTAAAAATAACATCAAAAATAGGAATATAAGTTGTATTTCCTAATATGTAGGTAACAGAAGCAGGAAGGTGAGCTCGGAGTGGTTCTTGATATGTAGTAACTCGCATACTTCTATACCAGCCCTGTTAATTTGGTATGTCTTCTCATATTGCTTTTTCACATGAAGAAACTAAGCCCAGAGAGGTTGGGGAACTTGCCTGTGATCACGCAGTGAATGAGCAGAGGACCCGGGATGCAAACCCAGCCATTCCGTCTCCAGAACCCAGGTTCTTAATCATGATTAGTCTATGCTGCCTCAAACTAGAAGCATTGGGGGGGGCGGGGGGGGGCGCCTATCATGTTCTTCTTTCAACGATTAATTAAGAGGACCAATTCTGGACTCAAAATGCATTGGTTGGAGTCTTAATTTATTTGTCTCCAGCTCCCCATCCCCAACACGAGCTGCCCTCCAGCCTTGAGTAAGTCTCGACCTTCACTATCTTCATCGTTAACTGTGGGTACCCATGACAGTACCTGGCTCAGAGGGATACTGGTCACAGCAGCACACACTAGGCACTCAAAGCTGTCGAGATCACACAAGAAAGTAAGAGCTCTCATATTATCTCATTTAATGTTGGTAAAGACCTTCCAAGATTGTTCTCACTACTTTAGCCTAAAATAGCCGGAAGGAGGCTCTTGGGGCTGATGCAGTGTGTGTGTAACTCCAAGCTCCTAAGTGGCATGCCTAGAATTCGAACCCAGATCCCTCTCCAGCTGCTACACACATTCTCCTGTCTGTCTTCACTATCTCAGAAACAATCAGCTCCTATAGACTGAGGGTAGGACTTGAGGGACAGCTAGTATTTTGGAGCCTTTTAGCTTTTTCATTTTGATCACTTGAGGAAACAGGGTCGGCTGGGTTTCTCCATCGTAATGTGCTATAGTCTCCTGCTTTGTTTGGTGAGTGCACATTTGATGGAACATAATTTGGAGACTATGCAAGGATCCTGTTTCTTAATGAGAAATTGAGAAGTGGACTTTCAAACTCTCATTCTCGTACCTTAGTGTCCATTTCCACTATTTTCTAAGCTTTCCCATCCCCCATTCCCAACACTCATTTTACTTTCTGGTTTATTCTTCCTATATTTATTTTTTGGATATATGCATATTTTCTTCAACCCCATTTCTTGCTTAAATGCAAGGCGACAGATTATAGACACTCTTTGCATTTTGCTTTACCTCATTTAACAATATATTCTGGAAATCACCCCATAGCAGTTCATTAATATCTTTCTCATTCTTTTTAAAAAAGTTTTATTTATTTATTTTGAGAGAGACAGAGAGGCAGAGAGAGAGAGAGAGAGAAAATCTCAAGCAGTCTCCATGCCGACGTGGGGCTGGATCCCATGAATACTGAGATTATGACCTGAGCCAAAATCAAGAGTCAGAAGCTTAATGACTGAGCCATCCAGGTGCCCCTTCTTTCATTCTTTCTTATAGATGCGTTGTATCCCACTGTGTAGATGTACCAAAAATTTTCAACCATTCTCCTATGCATTTATAGTTAGAGTGTTTCCAGTATATTGCAATGAAAACACAACATTTTAGTGAATAAACTCGTGCATGTGTATTTTTTGTATTATTAAATGTATATCCCTGGGATAAATTCTTACAAATGGATTCGGTGGGTAAAAATGTAAGTGTGTTTGTAGTTTGTTAACTACTGGCAAAGTTTCCTACAGAAACGTGCCCACAGACAATATGTGAAATTTGCTTCTTTCCCCACAGCCTCCCCAAAAGAATATACTGTCCTACTTTTCCATTTTGCTGCTCTAATAAGTGAGATATAACATCTCGATGCTGTGTTAATTTGCATTTTTGTAGTTAGGGGTGAGTTTCAGCTTTTTCCAACACGTAAGGGTTACTTTTTGTTTTCTCATGTTGTTTACAGTAAAATTTTTGGTTCTCATTCTCTTAATTATTAAAATTTTGCTTCACATAGTCATGAAATAAGCTGGCAAGTTTTTCATATTAGAACTGAAAGCATTATGCTAATCATAAGACCAGGATATATATGCCTTGGGTTCAAATGCATCTCAGTTCCTCAAACGCTTCAAAATCAACCTTTAAATGTTTGTTTTTGACATAGAGAGTGAGAAAGAGTGAGAAGGGGAGGAGCAGAGAAAGAGAAGGACAGAGGATCTGAAGCAGGCTCCAGGCTCTGAGCTGTCAGCACAGAGCCCTATGCAGGGCTCAAACTCACAAACTGTGAGATCATGACCTGAGTCAAAGCTGTGCACTGAACCAACTGAGCCCCTCTGGTTCCCTGAAAATTAGCTCTTAATACAGTAAAGGATATAATTTTATATGTGGNATGGTATTTTTGTTAGGGATAATTCTTTTATTTATTTATTTATTTATTTATTTATTTATTTATTGTTTATTCATTTCCTGAAAGAGAGAGAGGGACAGTGTACANCAGGCTCTGAGCTGTCAGCACAGAGCCCTATGCAGGGCTCAAACTCACAAACTGTGAGATCATGACCTGAGTCAAAGCTGTGCACTGAACCAACTGAGCCCCTCTGGTTCCCTGAAAATTAGCTCTTAATACAGTAAAGGATATAATTTTATATGTGGATTGTAGTTATTAAAGTTTTTTAAATAGAATATATTTTAAGTAATGACATGTTTATATATTCATAGTAAAAAATAAAAGCCTATTCAGAATACAACACACTCTGTTTATAATAAGGTTCTGCTTATCAGATATACAGTTTCACCTGACTTTATATGGTCTATTTGTTAAGTATAATTCTTTTATTTATTTATTTATTTATTTATTTATTGTTTATTCATTTCCTGAAAGAGAGAGAGGGACAGTGTACAAGCAGGGGAGGGGCAGAGAGAGGGGGACACAGAATCCAAAGCAGGTTCCAGGCTCTGAGATATCAGCACAGAGCCCAACTTGGAGCTTGAACCCTTGATCTGCAAGATCATGACCTGCGCCGAAGTAGGATACTTAACCTCATGAGCCCCTCAGACACTCCCTATTAGTGATCATTATTTAGTAAGATGACTTTCTGACACTGTATTTAATAAATATTTTATGTAAATTAGGTTAGAATTCTGGAACAGTTGCCAAAATAGTAGAAAAAAATTCCCCTGTACACTAGAAGCAGTCTCCTTTATTATTAACATCTTTCCTTAGTGTGATACATTTGTTAAAATGAAGGCTCCAACATCACTGCTTTATGATTAAGGAATCTTTATCGCTTATTCAGACTTCCTTTGTTTTTAACCCAATGTCATTTTCCTTTTCCAGGACCCCAAATCTAGTATCACATTGCATTCAGTATTAGCATTGTTTATTTTACTCCATCCCTTCACATCTAACCCATCTATTTGCCTGTCTTTATATTTATGGAGGGTTTCCCTTGGACAACATAGAGTTGGGCCTTGATCTGAATCCATTCTGACCATTTCTGTTGTTCAATAATTGTAGTTAGAACTTAAAGTAGTTACGCATATAGTTGAGTTAACATCTACCAGGTTTGTAACTGTTTTATATTTGTTCGAATTATCTGAGCTTTTTTTTTTAATCTTCTCTTTCTATGTCTTCTCGGGTTTTAACTGAGGAGTTTATTTATTTCTGTTTTATCCTTTCCTAATGTGTGACGTATATGTCCTTAAAAGTCTTTTATGGCTGCTTCTGAATTTTCAATACATCTTTATAAGTAATCAAGATCTATGTTCAAATAACACAATACTGTTTCATGGGTAGAGTGGAGTCTTATCCGCCCTTCCCATCCTTTATAATACTCCAGTCATTAATTTCCTCTATTCATATGCATGACCATCCAAAGCATCTTTACTGTTAGGTAAATCAAAATCTACCTCTGAGATCAATTAAGAATAATAGAAAAGATTGCATTTTGCCTTCATTTGGCACCTAAAACAATAGCAATCGAGTAGAAATGAGTGCATCTAGCATTCAGATCTTGCTTTCTAATATCATCTCAAATAACAGGTACACGGGCTGCTTGGTGAAATGGATGATTCTAGAACTGGCTCAGGAAATAAAGCGATGACCTCATAATGTCAAAAAAGTAAGGGAACATTAAAACAGACAAACAAAACTATAAGTATGCGATATGTCAAAGAAACATAGAAGCCAAACAAAAGAATCCCTATTGAGAGAAAGGTAGAATATTTTCAGTAACAACATATAAAATATTTGATTATATTTGGTTATAACCCAAAGTATACAATAATTATGCCAAAGTACATATTGATCTAAATAAAGTATTGGAAAAATAAATAAATGGGAGAGAAAAGACAAATCTCTTGTGCAGGCGAATTCCAAATGTGTGTCAACACTTCACTCTCAAGGAGGTAAAGCATAACACCTCCCTCATCGGCCAGGTGACCAAGGTCAACACATATAGTTATATATCGGGTTAATTGTATATACTTTTGATAAGATATGAGGAGAGAATAGCACTTTACCTCTGTGTGCCCTTTGTGCCCAAAACACATAATCCCATTAAAAAAAATTTTTTTTAATGTTTTATTTATTTCCGAGGGAGAGGGAGAGAGAAAGGCAGCGTGAGCAGGGTAGGGTCAGAGAGAGAAGGAGATACAGAATCCGAAGCAGGCTCCAGGCTCTGAGCTAGCTGTCAGCACAGAGCCTGACATGGGGCTTGAACTCACAAACTGTGTGATCATGACCTGAGCGAAAGTCAGACACTCAACTGACTGAGCCACCCAGGCTCCCCCACATAATCCCATTTCAATAATGAGTCATACATTAGACAAATCTCAACTGAAGGATATTTTATAAAATACCTGATCAGTACTCCTCAAAAGTGTCAGGGTCACCAAAACACAAGGCAAATCTGAGAAACTCGTACAGCCCAAAGGCACCTAACGAGACATGACTAATAATATAATGTGGTATTCTGGGACAGAACAAAGACATCAGGTGACAACTAAGAATGTCTGAGTAAAGTACGATGTTCGTCAATAAAAATGTACTAATCCTGATTCATTAATTGTTAGCAAATGAGCCATCCTAGCGCAAGATGTTAACAGGGAAAACTGGGTGGAGGACATATGGTGCCCTCCATGAGCTCACTAGTTTTCTGCAAAGTTAAAACTGTTCTTGGGGCACCTGGGTGGCTCAGTCAGTTAAGTGTCTGACTTCAGCTCAGTTCATGATCTCATAGCTCATGAGTTCCAGTCCCGCGTTGGGTTCTGTGCTGACAGCTCAGAGCCTGGAGTGTGCTTTCAATTCTATGTCTCCTTCCCTCTGTGTCCCTCCCTTGCTCACGCTGTTTCTCTCTGTCTGTCTCTCTCTCAAAAATAAATAAACATTAAAAAACTTATATTAAAAAAACTGTTCTAAAATGTTTTAAAGTTTATTTAAAAGCAAACAAAACAAAATCAGTGATCCCTGATTATGTCTGTTACGCAAACTTCCAAGCCACATGAATGGTCTAAGGCAGAGATGTCTCTTGGCTGGAATTATGTCAGTACGTCAGGAACTGGCTGATCTGTCTGTCTTTATTCCCCTATTGTACACAGAAGTATGCCAGATGACAAAAATACCAGCCTTCTTCATGGCCAGATATGGAACTAAAATGCAACTTTAGAATAAAGCCTTTCTGTTATCAAGACAATTGATAGATTTCAGTTCAACTTGGGGCCAGAAAGGCACGTTCTACTTGCACCTTGAATCTAGAACTTGGAGACCTATATGTGGAGAAAGCAGAGTCAGCAGAGTGGATTCCCAGGAGCCAGGAAGCTGGGAAAGACCAAGTCCTGGGAGACCCTGCTTTGAGGGGGTATGGGATTCATAGAGGGGAGCAGAGAGTGGATGAACATTCCAGAGGCAGTTCAGTACCTGAACACAGAAAGATGAAGGTGTGAGGTAAGATGCTGATATCACCACACTGGCCAAGGCTGTCCACTCAGTTAAGCTTGTTTCTGTCCTTTGAGGCAGAGATGGTACATAGCTGGTGAGGAGGACTCTGCATCTTCTCACCTTTTGTTCTCAGATAGGTGATCAGCGGCTCCCCCCTCTTCAGGGTAACTCTGGAAACGTGAGGCGCATTCTGCCAATGTCACCACATTTTATCCATGCAGAAACCAAGTCCTAGAAATGGGAAGAAACTTGCCCTACATTGCAAAGTAAGTTAGAAGTTCAGGATCACCAGATTACCTTTCACTTTCTGTAATTTACTATCCTCATAAAGCAAGATTTATGCTATTGTTCCACAAAGTAAATGATCAGGTTGGCCTAAATTCTTAAGTTTTATTTTACATGAAAATGTGGAGGTTTATGACGTATCTTCCTGAAGAGTACTGAGAAAAAGCAAGACAAAGAAAAATCTCCCAGGGCGCCTGGGTGGCTCAGTGGTTTAAGCATCCGACTTCAGCTCAGGTCATGATCTTATGGTTCATGGTTTCAAGACCTGCATCGGGCTCTGTGCTGACAGCCAGCTCAGAGCCTGGAGCCTGCTTCAGATTCTGTGTCTCCATCTCTCTTTGACCCTCCTCTGCTCATGCTGTCTTTCTCTCAGAAATAAATAAAACATTAAAAATTAAAAAAAAGAAAAATTTACAGAAGGAAAGATGTTTACCACACCAGAATAACTTGTAAAGAAGCAATGTGACAGGCTTTGTAACAGGGTAGAGTAATTGCAGACTTTGAAGGATGACAGGATCTAGGGGGCGAGGGGGAAAGGCCAAAGAAACTTTAACTTATGTATTTACTTCTTATTCCAACATCAGCGACTATGCCCCCCATGACATTCTCTGACTTATTATTTCCCAAATAAATAAGATACTGAAGGCAAGTCTATTTGTAGAAGCAGAGCTTGTGTAAGAGGGAAAAGCATGTTGGCTACAATGACAATAAGTATAACATATTGAGGGAGAAAAGAGCCCAAAAGAAAGTAAATACTACAAGAAGAGCATTATTAGGGGAGACATATATCTCTTCAGTGTAAACCAGAGAGTGAAACTACAGGAACAGAAAGGGTAGGGGGTAGACATTTTGCCAAGAAGAAAAGTGAGTAGAAAATAAAATTAAGGCAAAAAGGAAAATGGTGTCATAAGAAATGGTCATCTGAACAGAAAAAGTCCTCATAAAATGGGAACAGAGCTGTGGGAACCTTAGGAGTGTCTGAACTTCCTGCCACAAAGCTAAGATCAAAAAATAGACACTGAGCGTGGCAAACAGCAGTATGTTCTGTGGGGTTCCGACATGAGCTCACGCTATCGGACTGTTGACCACTTAGCTTGCTACATTTTTCTATGATCCTCTGGCCTAATTTCCTTCATCCCATCACAATTTATTACCTGGCTTCCTGTCTCATTCTTCATTATTATACCTGCCGTATTCGGGGGCAATTAAAAAAATTCACACATGGGGCGCCTGGGTGGCTTAGTCGGTTAAGCGTCCGACTTTCGCTTAGGTCATGATCTCGCGGTTCGTGGGTTCGAGCCCCGCGTCGGGCCCTGTGCTGACTGCCAGCTCGGAGCCTGGAGCCTGTTTCAGTCTGTGACTCCCTCTCTCTCTGACCCTCTCCTGTTCACGCTGTCTCTATCTCTTTCCTAGAAATAAATAAAACATTAAAAAAAAAAAATTCACACAGACAGTCTTTCCCCCAAGCTGCCTCCTGAGTATCTTAACATCATCTCTTCTTCACCGGTGCCTCCGTCTTGCTTTGGTCCAGGAAACCATCATTTTTGCTGATGCTATTGAAATAGCAGCCTGATCCTTTCCCCTGATCTCACTCTTCAATCCCAATGCACCACAGTGCACCTAGAGTTATTCTTTCAAAACGGAAAGGCTATCACTCTTCTGCTCAAAACCTTCTAGGGGCTTCCAGGCTCATTCAGCACAAAAACAAAAGGCATTTCAATGGCTTCACATGGCCTTGTGTCGCCATCTTCTTTCATCGCTCCCTGGAGCACAATTTTTCATGTGCTCTCCTGTGGCCTGAACGCACTGAGCCTCGCCCCCACTGAGGGCAAGTGTGCTGACTCACTGCTCGGCAGGAAATGGTCTTTCCAGATTGGCTCTTCCTTCACTTCTTTGTGTTCTTTGCTCATTTTCCACTTCATCTCCTCATGAGCATGTCACCCACACCTGCGCTTAGTACCCATTCCCCAGCCTTCATTTTTTTCCATAGCGCTTATACAATATGACTCATTATAGTTTTACCCATTTGTTTATTATTTGTCATACATCAGGAGAATTTCAACTACAGCCATGTTTATCTTATAACCGCATACATAAGAGGTAAAACATATCTGGCATGTCGTCAGAACTTAAGTATTTTCCAAAAAGTGTATCATCATTACTATGAAATCAATTTATCAATAATGCATAATTAACACTTTTAAAAAGCCATTCTTGTTTGTAAAAAGCAAAGCCGAACAAAGCAAAAACATATACATTTAGGCCCAAATACAAGTATTAACTCTACCGGTTGAAAACTCAGAAAAGTTGTTTATTTTCTCTGATTTTTGACTTGTGAGACAGATGTAACTATAGCTTATTTACGGGGATACTATAATAACTAAATAAGGTATGAAAAGTTAAACACACCTAAACCTAGTGACTTAAAAGATAGCTGTGATGTATGACCTAATAGGCAAACAGTACCCAATAAAGAGAAATCACATCTGATGTTCAAATATGGAAATGAGAATGTTACACTATGCAAACGTTTAAATGGAGTCTATGCTCTTAGGGGAAAAATAAGTTAGAATCGGAGTAAGGTTGGCGCAAGTGAAAGAACAAAGGAAGAAGACAGAGAAATAACCATTTGAACAGTTTGACTGATTTTAGTGAACCAGTTATCTTGAGGTGCTTATGCCACTCACCCTGGGTTAGCCTGAAGTGGGAGGGGTGACACTGTGAGGCCCTGATGTGCCCAAATACTTCTGCCAATTATGGGCGACAGGCTGACAGGGACAAATGGAATTCTACTTTTAAAGATAGATATGTGAGGACCACGCGAGGTATAAATGTGAGCCACTGCTGAATCTGATGCTTATCTTACAAAACAATGATCTGCCCCCCCTGCCCCCCAGGGGGGAAAATCCATCACAAAAGTTGTTTTCGAAGGTTGTATGTAGAGTTCTAGCATTGTTCCTTCTTGAGGGATTATCAAGATTTATAGTAAATCTGTTTATTGTGTAAAACATGAACACAGTATGTGTTTATGTAACTCTCTCTTGGAAAAAATTCCTCAGTGGATCATAGCTGAAGGGGTCCTCACGTGTTGAATCAGGTAGGACAAAGTAAGAAGTGGTATCGATATCGATTCCCCAAGATCTTCATATTTACTGTTTCCAGTTTCAGTGCCTTTATGAATCAAATTGACAGGGCCCATACATAAGTCTGTGAAAGCAATGAGTCCAATATCCAGAGAGTAATTTTATCCTATTCTTGGTGAATGTAAATAAGGAGACACGTTTTACACTTTTGAATGTCCTGAGATCTCTCTGAAGGCAGCCAATTATTTATAGGTGCTGTAGGAGTACAGTCACTCCCTGTTGCCTTCGCTGACATTGAGGGAAGGTGTATGACTGGAAAGGAGAAGAGGAAAGGTCATGGGTGCCTTCTACTCCTGTTGTTCTGGGTCCTGCATGCTTCTGAACCAGGGAGAAGTAATCTTCACCTTTGAGCAGTGTCTGAATGAGCTTGGTCAAGAGCTGGGCCACTGTAAGGTGAACAGAAAAGATAGAGCCAACCAAGGGAAGATGTGGTCATTTAGATCCCGAATCTGAGAAGGTGTCTTTGCTAACTTACGAGAGAGGACTGTCATGTTGCAAGCCCTTCAGTATGTCTGATTCCTCATACCTGCTTACCCCTTGACCTGCTGCATATATTTGAAATCAATTAGTATTGACGCAAGACAAGAAATGCCACAAAAAGCCCAAACTGCCAGTTAAAGGGCTCTTAGCACAAAAGGTGTGATACTTTGAAAATCAGGCATTTGGACAAGCACTAATTCAATAAAATGATTCTTTCCTAGATGTTTATTAGTGTGTTACAAGACAATATATTAGAATGTAAGGTTTTCTAGGGGCTGGGGTTAGTTGTATAATTTTATGGCTCCATTTCAGGGAACTGGCGCTATGCTAAGATCACATCCACGCTAAAGATGGAGAGTTGCCATTGAGAAGTCCCTGTACAATCTCATGGTGATTATACAAATAGCTTAACAATACCGTCCTCCCTCAGTCTCCCATAAAACTAATTGTTCCTTCAACAATGTTACAATCCAAGAGAAAGGAAAATATTTTTAAAACATTAAAACATATTTTACTGAACTATACTCGTATTACCTTTCAAGTTAAATATACAAAAATGATATGGATTTATGGTGTTCATGTGTCCTTTGATTTAATAAAGTATCCATACTAGCAATCTTCATTATGATAAAAAGGTCACTTTCGCTAATTGAGGTAAGATAATATAATAGCTAAAAACATCTTCTCTGTGCCAGTAGAATAATGAAACTCCTCTTAAAAAGGTGAATTTCACATCCGATTTCATATTTCAATGGAGTCTCACTATGAAATTGGCCTCAGGGTTCAGACCACATGATAATGCTATAATTATGTTTTTCTGGCAATTTCAAATAGATTCTTTGAACTGACTTTGTCGTGGATCTGCCTTATATTGAATTCAGCCCCAGGACAACTTTGTTCTACTGAAACTTGAACACACTTTCATTTCATCCATGTTGGAAGTCTTTTCCCTTCTTCCTTCTTTTTCTTCATTCTCCTCTTCTTCCCCTTCTCCTCCTCCTTCTTCTTCCTCTTCAAAACATGTGTTAGATAAGTAAGAGAGAATTACCATTTTTGGTACAGTTAGGGGTTTGGGGGAGAAACTCTCAAATCATGGCTACCTCTTCTACTTAAAAGACTTCCAAGTACGGAGAAGACAGAATTCATCACTGTTCAAGATGTTGACAAACTCCAAGTCACTACTA
>NW_027528362.1:7932459-7991587 GCF_008692635.1 Crocuta crocuta | reverse complement strand
TTTAACAAACAAAAAGTAACTACTAAAATAAAAAAAAAAAAAAAAAAAAAGTGAGACATCAAAGCTGGTTGAATTTGTTTCTTTATTATTACTCTTAATAACTTCATGGAGCATACAATTAAAAGCACGTGGGAGAGCAGATTTAGAAATGACTAGATTGCAAATCACCACGCACATGAATGGGCGAACTTGGTCTCATGGATGCTTGTACTTGATTGGTAATAGAAATGAGAAGGGTAAAAAAGAGTTTTGATGAAAATATTTTATGACACAGGAATCCTGACACCAAAAAGCTTTCATCTGTGCACAAATCATGAACTATTTTCACATGGAAAGTAGGAAAGGACAAGATGAAACAACTATCATAAAACTAGGAGGGAAGCAAATATTTCTTTTCTTTACATTTGGCTCACTGCACCCTAAACACTGAACATGTTTTAGAAGGTTAAGATAAATTTGGGTCATGATGTCCATGTGTTTTATTACACAATATGAGATTATCAGATTAAAACTATTTTTTTTTTTGCACTGAGAATAACTCAACCTAATGTACATTCAACATTCCAATTAGTAGCAACCTCTTTAGGCTTAGAGAGTTCTAAAGCCCTTGATAATGCATTTCCGCTTGTTAACATAAGTCTCAGAACTCCCTAGGTATTTATATGAAAATTCACTTATCTTGGCCCCAGCAGTGCCTTTCAAAAGCAAGCACTGCATTTTGCATCAGGGAAATTCCCAAAGATCACATAGTAACTCATGTGAGATCACATCTAAAAACAAACCAATGTGTAGCTTACATTTCAAAGACACTTCCCTTGTATTCTTAGCACGGATAATGAACCCAGTCTTCTGCAAACACTATGAGATGATCTATTCCCACCATGTCGTATTTTTATAGTGTTCAGTTCAGGAAGAGCATGTTTTCCCTAAGATGGTTAATAATATTTGGGGGAAGCAATCATTGTATGGCATTACCTAACCTATTATACCAATCAAATTAATTTAATCCATTAACATTTATTAATTGTGTACTTCAATTACACTTATTAATTAAAAAATGGACCATTGGGGTGCCTGGATGGCTCAGTCGGTGAAGCATCTGTCTCTTGATTTCCACTCAGGTCATGATCTCACTGTTTATGGGTTCGGGCCCCATATTGGGCTCTGCGCTGACAACATAGAGCCTGCTTGAGATTCTCTCTCTCTCCCTCTCTGCCCTTCATGTGCTCTCTCTCTCCACATTTTCAGCAGGGAGCCTGATGCAGGGCTCCATCTCATGAGCTATGAGATCATCACCTGAGCCAAAACCAAGAGTCAGATGCTTAACCGACTGAGTCACCCAGGAGCCCCTATTTTGACAAATGTTAAATTTTACGTACTTTCCAAAATCAGATTGATTCTGCCACCAACATCATCATCAACATCATCATCATCATCATCATCATCATCATCAATGAATCACAAGCTGCATTCTGTTCAAAGTAATATATTAATGATTTTAAAATTCACATGTCTTATTTTATCATGCTTCTGTTTCAGAAACAAACAATACAGAATGTCGATATTTATAATGGCAACATAGTAATTTAGATCATCATATTTCTTTGGTTTAAAGCCTTTAGTTGCAATGCTTAATTTTTTAAATTTCATTTTCCTTTGTATTGTTTTCAGTGTTTGTTTTTTCACATGGAAAATAGCCATATTCTCATTAATTTAGAAAACACGTTCTAGACTGAAGAGGTACACACAGACTTCAAACCCAAATTCTCAAATATATAATGTATATTATTTATCTTTCCTGCTTAAATGTAGGTAAATCTGGTTTTTCCATCCTCATGTTCTGGGCACACTCAGTAAGCTGGAGTCAATAGATGTCTAGATAGATCAATAGGTAGTTTTTCAAGGTTTAGCTAAAACATGGTCTCTATTCCCAGAACTCTATGTACTTAACCTGCTGTGAAAATTTGTTTGCCCCACCTTAATCTCCATTTAGCACCTCAGACAATGTGACAGTTTCAGATGACGATGTTGGGACAGTAAAGTCCAAGGGGAATATCACATTCAGGCAGATCTCACAGCTCACTTCCCTTTGTCATTTTAAATTACAGTGTCAAACACTTCCTCTGGTATAACCTTCACATTTGTGTCAGAAACGGTATAAGGTAAAACCTCTCTATGTGCTTACTTTCATTTTGTTCCAAGCATCAGAAAGAATTTTAGAGAGAACGATTCCATTACCACCTTTATTTCTCCCAGTGCAAACGGCATTAAGCAAACACCGCGTGCACCTATCTCTGTGCTATTCAACATTAACCAGTTTCCGTTTCTGAAGTCAGTTACAGTTCAGCACATTCGTGGAGGGGTGCTCTCTGCTCATCTGAAGATCCACAGAGGAAGGACCACCCTTGGTTAAGAAGATTGTGCTTATGAGAAATGAAGCTTAATGGCCTCGTGAGTCCAAGTCCAAGTTTAATGTCCCACGGAGACATAAAACATGCTCACTGTTATATCTGTCGGTGGGACATTAGCATTTCTTTTAAGTCACTGAGTGGCTGGACTTCCAGTTGCTTCTGCACGTGTAGTCTGCAGCGGACCCCCTTGGCCACGGTCATGTTCAGCTTTACCAGACACCTTCTGATCAGCAAGCTTCTGAATCCTCTTGATGCCCTGACCCCCTTCTTGTTTTTCTTTACAGTGTCAGCCAACAAGTGTCTATTCTTACTTCCAAATATCTCACACCTGGATCTCTGTAGAAACTTCCCATTAACTAGACCTTCAAATATGATCAGATGTTTGGGAACTGCTTCAAAATAACCTGGGCATGGGAAGTGGGTAGAATTGAAACAATATTGGTCATAATTCCATAATTATTAAAATTCACTGAAAGCTACATAAGTCTGTTACATGCTTTCTTTTGAGTATATATATTCAAATATATATGCACACATATATTTTGATAGTTGAAATTTAGTCAGAGCCTGATATTAATTTTAGTTACTGTGTATATATAATGATTCATAAAAAAACCCCATCAAAGTATGATTACTGTTATCCATCTCATAGATTTTCTTATGTGTATATTTTTACCTTCAGCTAAAGGCTTTTAGCAGCAAAATAAGTAACTTTATGAGCCAGGCTGGTTTAGTTAAAATCCCAGCTTTACAACTTACCAAATGCTGGGTTTTATGCAAGATATTTTATTTCTCATTATTTTCATTTCCTTCTTATGGAAAAACTGCTGTGAATAATAGCATCCACTTTAATTAGGGTTAGGAGGCTTAACACCTGTAACAAATGTACACAAGTCCTGTCACATGGAAAGTGTTCAACACGACACGGGTTCGCCGTTACTAGTGAATTCCCCGGCGTGGATTCTGTGGCAACTTCTAGGTCTCTCTCCTCTAAACACAATGCCTGTGGACTTTCCCTTGTGTTTTATTAATGGTGACACTAATATATTACAAGAAATTCTAATATATCACCAGGGTTTTTTTTTTTTTTCTTCATTTCTTCCTTGTTATTTAGGAATGAGACAGGTGATAATCTCTTTATTTGAAGAAAAACCAAAACGGTATGTAATTAGCGGGACACCTGGGTGGCTCAGTCAGTTAAGTGTCCTACTTCAGCTCAGGTCACAGTTTCGTGGTCTGTGAGTTGAAGCCCCGCATCGGGCTCTGTGCCGACAGCTCAGAGCCTGGAGCCTGTTTCAGATTCTGTGTCTCCCTCTCTCTCTGCCCCTCCCCCGCTCATGTTCTGTCTCTCAAAAATGAATAAGTGTTTAAACAATTTTTTAAAAGAATTAGGTTGGATAGTATTTTTAAATATTTTAGTAGCATCCCCACACTGAATTCCCTACAAGCTGGTTTGATGTAATTTGATTTTTTACATTTGGAGTTTACCCTCCAACTAGTAATAGGAACTTTGTCATGTACTATCCCAAATGTACCAATCAGCCACAGCCACCACCCTCACCCTCCTGTTCTTTCCATTTCAGTGTTTTCTGGTCAGAGGGCAGCCTGGCACATGGCCACCAGGCTTATGAAGCTCCTTGTGAGATCCAACAAGGCCCACATTAGCGGTGTTCTTTCCCACAAAACACTTTTCAATCTCCAAGGGGCCCGATGGTGTTTGTGTTTTGTGTGGCTATGGGAAGAATAATTTTCCCCTAAATTTTGTAGATCCTGGTGCCACTTGAATTTTTAAAAAATGATGAAGAAGATGAGGGAAATAACATTCTTTATCACCTTAATTTAATACACACATAAACTTGATACTTTAAATAGCATCGTTTGCCCCAGAGATCCACAAATAATCTCAAGTTTATAGCATCTTCCAACATTGGGGCTCGTTGTCTCTTTATTAGGGCTCAAAATCAGTCTGAGTTAGATTTAGATAAAGTGTCATTCAGCTCCATTTTGGCATAATTTCATTGTCTCTCTTCTCGAGAACTCATAAAACTCTGTTTCCACTCAATACGCAAAATGGCTAATGCTTATTTATTCTTTTCGCAATGGCTGTCTCATGAAGTCATTGCCCATCGGTCCTGATATTTATATATAACCTGCAGAAGAATTTCCAGTAAAACTCCTAAGGGTAAGCATGGCTTAAGATCCTGGATAATGTAATGACATACTGAGATTGAACTCAGAAGGGCATATACCTATTGGATTTTAGGGTTCCAAGTTTCCATTCTTCAACCAGGGCAATTTTCAACTCTTTCAACTCCTTCAGGATTATGGAATGTCTTCTCCACATGTCTCTCTTTCATTCTTGAAAATACAAGTATTTCTCTATGTCCCATATCTCCAAAAGCAACATAGTTCTCAAAATTTCCCTGTCTTCTTCCTTATCTATTCCTGTTAATAATATCTACTATCTCTCTTTACTATGTGACTAATGAAATACTATTTTCAGCTCAACAGATAGAATTTTCCAATAAACGTGATTCTCATGTATAATCCACAGAATTGAAGAACGTTGATAAAGATGCGTGAAAGAAAGTAGGGCATAAAAAGCGGGGATAGGATCATTATCCCACCTTTCTGTGCTTTATTTTACTACAACTATTATCAATGTATCATAAGCCTCTCCCTCCTTTCAGAAAGTAGCTGGGAGTGAGGAGAGAGAGCTGGTTACCAGAGGAAACAGAGAAGACCTGGGGCATCTGTGATACATTACACCCAAAGAAAGGGCACACAATTGTATGTTGCCAAAATGTTTTAGCAGCTGTGTGAAAACGTTTCACAGCCAGTAGAATAAACTCAGGCAGCCTTTACATTAGTTTGCCTGCTTTTAAACATGTTCAAAGTCCAACTATTGCTTTATGATGGAGAAATGAGAATTGATGCCAACGGTGTTTCTTTCAACCATTTTCCATCAGTGATGATGCGAAACAGATCTGTGCTTTGCCTTTCCCTACGGACTTCTGCCAAAGTGTCACAGTTGGGCCATGGCTATCGAGCCAGGGATTTAGATGCTGGTGGACACAGTGGGAAGACCACGATGTGCGGAGTCAGCACAGCCAACTGTGTGACCTTGAGAATATCGTCTCATAGTTTTGATCACAAAACCAGAGATTGTAAATGGGGAAAAAATCTATTTGATTGGGAAGCAGCCTGGTATGGAAGAAATGGCTTCAGAATCAGATCAACCCTGAATGGCGCCCATTCTCCACCCCTCATGCATCTCCATCATTGGCTCTATCATCTAATTTTATGAGAATGACAAAGTACCAAAGCTTTCTAAACACCACTTTCCTTTTTCTTCTGTTTTTTCTTTTTCTATTTTTATTCTCAAGTGAGTTAACACACAGTGTAGTCTTGCCTTCAGGAGTAGAACCCAGTGACTCATCTCTTACATATGATATCCAGTGCTCATCCCGAAAAGTGCCCTCCTTACTGCCCATCACCCATTGAGCCCATCCCCCTCTCCTCATCAACCCTCAGCTTGTTCTCCGTATTTAAGTCTCTATGGTTTACCTCCGTCTCTGTTTTTATCTATTTTCCCCTATATCCATCTGTTACATTTCTCAAATTTTACATGAATGAAATCATATGATATCTTTCTCTGACTTATTTTCCTTAGCATAATACCCACCAGTTCCATCTGCATTATTGCAATTGGCAAAATCTCATTCTATCTATCTATCTATCTATCTATCTATCTACCTACCTATCTATCACATCTTCTTAATCCATTCATTATTTAATGGACACATTTGGGATCTTTCTATAATTCAGTTATTGTTGATAGTGACAAACACTGGAATGCATGTGCCTCTTTGAATCAGCATTTTTGTATCCTTTGGAAAAATTCCTAGGAGTGCAATTGCTGGATCATAGCGTAGTTCTATTTTTAATTTTTTTGAGGAAACTCCACACTGTTGTCCAGAGTAGTTATACCAGTTTGCATTCCCACCAACAGTGCAAGAGGGTCCCCTTTCTCCAGTTCCTCACCAACATTTGGTATTTCTTGAGTTGTTAATTTTAGCCATTCTGACCAGTGTGAGGTTGTATCTCATTGGGATTTTTATTTGTATTTCCCTGATGAGGAACAAAGTCACAGGATATAAAATCAAGGCACAGAAATCAGTTGCATTTCTATACACAAATAATGAAACAACAGAAAGAGATATCAGGGAATTGATCCCATTTACAATTTCACCCAAAACCATAAAATACCTAGGAATAAATCTAACCAAAGATGTAAAATATCTGTATTTTTGAAAACTGTAGAAAGCTTATGAAAGAAATGGAAGAGGACACAAAGAAATGGAAAAAAAAATCTGTGCTCATGAATCAGAAGAATAAATATTGTTAAAATGTCAATACTACACAGAGCAATCTACATATACAATGTAATCCCTTTTAAAATGGCACCAGTGAGGTGCCTGGGTGGCTTAGTTAGGCGTCCGACTTATGCTTAGGTCATGATCTCACAGTTCGTGGGTTCGAGCCCCGCGTCGGGCTCTGTGCTGACTGCCAGCTCAGAGCCTGGAGCCTGTTTCAGTCTGTGACTCCCTCTCTCTCTGACCCTCCCCTGCTCACGCTGTCTCTCTCTCTCTCCTAGAAATAAATTAAAAAAATAAAATAAAATAAAATAAAATGGCACCAGTATTCTTCACAGAGCTAGAATAGACAATCCTAAAATTTGTATGGAACCATAAAAGACCCAAATAACCAAAGTAATGTTGAAAAAGAAGACAAGAGCTGGAGGCATCACCATCATGAACTTTAGCCTGTATTACAAAGCTGTAATCATCAAGACAGTATGGTGTTGGCACAAATGCAGACACATAGGTCAATGGAATATAATATTGAAACCAGAAATTTACCCACAAGTATAATGCCAAGTAACCTTTGACAAAGCAGGGAAGAGTATCCAATGGACAAAAGACAGTCTCTTAAGCAAATGGTGCTGGAGGGACTGGGCAGCAACATGCAGATGAATGAACCTGGGCCACTATCTTACATCAGACGCAAAAATCATTTCAAAATGGATGAAAGATCTAAATGTGAGACAGGAACATATGAAAGTTCTACAGGAGAAGACAGGCAGCAACCTCTGTGCCCTTAGCTCCAGCAACTTCTTACTTGACACCTCTCTGGAGACCAGGGAAATAAAAGCAAAAAGCAACTATTGGGACCTCATGAACATAAAAAGCTTCTGCACAGTGAAGGAAACAATCGACAAAACTAAAAGACAACCGATGGAATGAGAGAAGATTTGCAAATGACCTATAGGATAAAGGGTTAGTATCCAAAATCTATAAAGAACTTACCAAACTCAATACGCAAAAAGCACATAATCCAGTGAAGAAATGGCAGTAGACACCATTGCATGCTTTCTATGTTTACATTTTTTTTTTTTGTCACCTTAAAGTGAGACATGTTCTACTGTGTAATTGTGCGTGCTTCAGGGAGTCGCCACAAACTTAGCGACTTAGAGAACACAAATGCATTATGTTCTAGTTCTGGAGGTCAGAATCGTGAAACTGACCTCACGGGGCTAATATTCAAAGTCTGCATTCTTCCTGGATGCTCTGGGAGGAGAATCCATGTCTTGCCTTTCCCATCAGTCAGAGTTTCTCATAATCCTTTCCTCATAGCTCCATTCCACCATCTTAAAAGCCAGGAACGTTGGACCAAGAATTTCTCATGCTTCCTTCTCTTTAACTTTCCTTCTTCTGTCTCCATTTTCCACTTACAAGGACCCTTGTAAGTATACTGGTTCTACCAATATAATCCAGAGCAATCTCGCCATCTCAAAGTCAATTGTTTAGCAACCTTAATTTCACCTAGAAGCTTAATTCCCTTTGCCATGTAACATGATATATTCCACTTCATAGGGCCATTTTTCTGCCTGCTTCTTACTGGAAAGGACCAGAAGACTTCCTATGAAAGTTGCCTTTTGAGTTTCTCTGTGAAGGATAATTTTATAAAACAGAAGAGGAGGGGAAAGGGTAGGTGACCTAGAAGAAATGGTATGAAGAAGACATGGACACATGAGTACCATGACATTCTCAGGGAAGGTGGAGACATGATACAGTTAGACTGGAGTGCATAACACCCGGATCCATTAAAAAGAATGTTGTTGGCAGGTAAAGAATGGACTTTTAGAACTTGAAAGAAGTTTCACAGGTAAGGGAATGGTTAATACAGGATGGGGTAAAGAGCAAAGACAACAACAAAAGATGAGAAGATGAGTCTTGGCAACAATGTTAGAGCTGACTTTGAGTTGGAAGCACTTGGAAGAGGTTTACACATTTGGAACCTATTAGGATAAACCAAGAAAGAGGAAGATTGAGGCAGAGGAACTAGAAATGTATATATATTGCAGAGATGGAATGGTTATAAACCATGAACTTTATTAGAAATAAGAAATGGAGGAAAGGATGGAATCCAAGGCACAAATGATATTTTTAGTTGTATGGCCCCATGGAAAGCATGACATAATTAGGAACAGAGGAGGAAGGATACATTTGGAGAGTAGGAGTAAAGAAAGTTAAAAAGAAAAAAATATGTATATGGAATTTGAAAAAGTCCAAATCCGGGTCGATATGCTAATACTGTTACTATAAAATACAGGAATAATTTTGAAAATTTCTTTTCAATCATTTGATTCAGGATACCCTGCTGTACTCCTTCATGCAAATTAAATCAACCTTCCTCTACTACCAGAGGGACCTGACACCCACATGTGACGAGCCTTGCCTCTGCTTAAATCCTTCTAATGGCTTTTCATTAATCACATAATTAAATGCAAGCTTTTTAACCTGACATAAGAGCCCCTTTTGATGTTCTTTCAGAATCACCAGAACCCTCCAATGAAACCAAAACGTTGATTTTTATATAAAGAAAAGGCGGGGTTGAAACCATAGTCATGAAGCCTTCGTGTCCGCATTTCTGACCTTCTCTGTGAACAGAGATCTATAGGCAAAACGAAAACCTACCTGGCAACTAAAAAATTACATTAAAAAGCACTCTGTCCAAGAAGCCCCAGCACGTTATTTACAGCAAACACTTCTGTGTAATCCCGATTGTTCAAGCCCTCTCATCCTTCTAAATGAGCATGAAAGAATAAATCATCTCCAACAAATCACCAAATTTACTTTCATGATGCAAAGTCATGAGATGGGAGGAAAATGACATGTTTCCACTCAGTCCACGATCAGACATAATACACTTATGCTGAGACGTTGCATTGTAAGCAACCCTAAAAAACCGAATGATTCTTATCTTCTTGATGCCTTTATACATGCTTTGGTCAGGTTGCTTTCTTGGTTTTAAAGAAAAAGACATGGATTTTGATGAGCCTGAAAAAAAAATACCTAGCAACTATTTTGCCGCTATTTTTTAATTATTTTTTTAAATAAAACATAGCTTATGGCCTGAAGACCTTGTAATGCATCTCCCACTTACAATAAAAAAGAGAGAGAGAGAAAGAAATTGAAGAGCTTCACCTTGATAAGATCTCATCACCAGACAGGGCAGAAGTATGACAATATCTGATATGTAACCTTATCCTTCTTGACAGTTATAAGCAGTTTTAAAATAGAGGTACATAGAGATATTGAGCCAATCTGATCAAAGATTTTTAAAATATTACTTGGTAGGCTATTTAAACTCTTTTCATTCTGGTGTTACTTTAGGACCTAGATTCCTTTTAGACTTAATATATGTATTTGGAAGACTAAAACAGGCCAGATCAAAAACACTGAAACAGACTGGCTTCTTAAACATCAGACTCATGTTAATGCAAGCATTTAGGGAAAAGCTAATTAGCTAATTCCTATGCATTCTGAAACACAAAAGTGCATTATTAATTGATAAATTAATTCTTCAGCATATTTTTCTTGGCTGTACCTTGATTTGTATTTAGCATATTCATTTAATTGATCATTTAATATTTAATAACACTACATACTAACGCAGGGTTATAATGAAATCACAATTCATGGTTATCAGGAGAATACGTTTGCATCTTGTATTTTTAATTGCTTTAAAATATTGTATCTACAATAAACTTGTAAAACATAATTATACAAAATATATTATTTCCAAAATAACTCAGGGAATATGGAAACAAAATATCTTTTCTTTATTATCCTCATAAAGTCTAACACCTTGAATACGGAAACAACACTCATTTTGAAAATCCAGCATCTAACAGATTGTAAGAGTAGAAATATCTTGCTTGTTATTTTCCTCACATCCCACTGATTTATCTTGAGGCCACATCCTCTTGAAAACCAGTGCTCCTGGAAAAATGTGAGGTACAGATGCGCAGCACCCATCAGTTCAAGAAAGGAAAGGACTGTGGCTATCTAAGAGGCCACCACAGAATGAAGTAACATTCAGTATTCGATTTTAAAGAATACATTGAGTACAGCTGTATTAGATTTTGGTGGGCTGCAATAACCAAGTGCTGCAGACTGGGTGGCTTACACAGCACACATTTATGATCTCTCGATTCCAGAAGCCACACGTCCAAAGTCAAGGTGTCAACAGGACTGATTCCTTTTGAGGCTCTGAGGAAGGATCTGTTCCAGCTCCTTCTTTTAGCTTCTGCTAGTTTGCTGGCCATCTTTGGTGTTCCTTGGCTTGTAGAAGACTTTGCCAGATCTCTGACTTCATCTTGACATTGTATTCTTTCTGTGCACCTGTCTGGCTTTGGGTCCAAACTTCCCCTTTTCATAAAGATACTTGATAAATGGGGTGAGGAGCCAATGACCTCGTCTTAATTGATCATCAGCAGATATTTATTTGCAAATGAAATATTGGAGATTAGGACTTCAATGTCTCTTGAGAAGACACAACTCAACCCATAACAACAATTCCAATTTTTTAGATAATTATATGAAAACATATCCTATAATGTGTGTGTATATATATATATATATATATCTGAAAATATCAGTATTCCCATGGTATAAAGTAAGGGTTTCAGTGTATGGTTCTTTTCTTTGGAATCTTCCTCAGGTCTTTGAGCAGATCTCACGTTCTTGTTTTAGAATCGTTGCATATACACCCACACTGAGCTCTAAATAGACTTTGGATATTAAAGTAACTAATTTTGCCTCCAGAAGGATATAATCTTTGGAAGGATTTTTTTTAAGTTAAGTCTTAGCAAACCTATTGTGGAAAAAAATCCCATCCCGGAAACATAAGTCCATCAGAAGTATAATTTACCAAATAGATTAGAAACATACATCAAAAAAACCAAAACTAAGAATGAGAAATTATTGATTAATATTTTGAGACATGTTTATGAGTGGATCGGTTTGCATAGAGCAATGTCCCTCCCAGATTTAATATGCTTCATTATTTTTTCTTTAAAAGTCACCATGCCAGATGATCACCACGGAAACGCTGAGGCCAGCTCAATAACTCAACCCACCTCTGCCATCATCCATACATGCGGGCACCTTGGAAGCACCTATTAAATAACCCTCAGCAGGTAAGTCACTGTTGAAGTACCCACTCCAAATGTAGGCTTCCTATCGTTTATAAGGGCTGACCCCCCTGAGGTCTTGAACAAGCTAGAGATACTTCTAGTGAAAGAGGTAATAGGCCCTTAGGGTCTTGAGAATTCAAAAGTAAATTGTCCTAAACATCTGGTGTGACTCCCTGAGGAAGGAAGGGGAATTTTTCTTCTAGGTTTCTAAGAAATGATCCCTGGAGCTGGTGGAGACTCCTCAGCATCGCTGGCTTGGTCTCCTTGAAATTGGGGGGAGATCTTTGGACCAGGCAACCAATGGACCAAGGGTTGCAATTTCCAAATCACCAGAAGAGTCTGTCCTAAAACAAGCTTAACTTTGAGGAATCAGGAACCGACCCATCTAGTAATCACAGCCCAAAGGGCAGAGATAAGAGGGCCAGAATGGTGGGTAGACTGATTCCAATTCAGCTGCGTGTCCATTTGACTGTGGAAGACCATGTCCCTATTCCTGCACATCCTCCTTTCAGATTCCATAACACCCAGTGTTCTTAGAAATTTAGATGAAGGAGAGAGAACACCTAAGGAAAACATCGTGGATTTCTGGGCTAATAAGGCAAACAGCATCTCCTTTTGTTGACTGCGATAAATAAATAGTAAATAAGTAAGTAAATACATACGTAGTAAATAAACAGCAAATGGTCTCATAAACAGTAAGTAGTCTGATATTTTGCATGAACTGAGAAAATCTGACTGTGCATAATAGAGCCTCATAGTTTTTAAGACTTAGTTAGGAATGGTCCACAAAATGAATTCAGAATAGTAATTTAAAACCAAATTTCAGAAGTAAAGGGGGAGAGAGACATGTTTTCAATGAAGCATGACACGGTGCTCTCCGCCCCCGTCTCTCTCTTTAGGACACAGCCTAAAAATGGTGTACATGGCTTCCACTCACAGGCCATCATCCAGAGCATTCTCAATGCCAGTGCAGTTATAAGGAAGCTGGGAAATACAAGTAATTCCAGGCTGCCAGATGGTCAGGTCACATGTAGATCTATCAAAATAAAGGAGGAGAGGCCTCGAAGAGGGGATGGCCAGCAGCAAGTCCACAAACTAAGATAATGTGCGTAAACGCATCACCATTGAATATGGCTAAATAATGTCATCACGTCCACTAATCATGATGATTTCTAGGCACAGCTGGGCCAGACTGGGGCCTCTAACTTCAGAGGATGCTGTTTGTGGCATTTTATTAGATGTTACCAGTGTTAAACAGAAATTGGGTTCCAGTTAACACCAAATCATTTTTTTTTTTTTATTTCTAGGAGAGAGAGAGAGACAGCATGAGCAGGGGAGGGTCAGAGAGAGAGGGAGTCACAGACCGAAACAGGCTCCAGGCTCTGAGCTGGCAGTCAGCACAGAGCCCGACGCGGGGCTCGAACCCATGAACCGCGAGATCATGACCTAAGCGAAAGTCGGACGCTTAACCGACTAAGCCACCCAGGCGCCCCAACACCAAATCATTTTAAAACAATGTTGTTGTGCAAGAACAATTGAACTGATTGTGCCATGGAAGGAATATATTGCAAAGGAAAATGGCTCCCATGGTAAGAGACTGGATGGTGCGCCGCCTCTTGGCCACACACCCTTCTGAGAAGGATGATGGACAGCTTCTAGAGTGAAAACAGATACTATTACAAATAATGTTGCTCAGTGCAAAGCATAAATGCAAAGACAGAAGGGAGAGATAGACAAGCCTCCTTCATTTTCCATATGAACGCATTAGAGCCAGAGTTACCATTGGTACATCTCTAGGGAGTAATTTGATCAAGGCTCAGCTGTGACCTTTTCTCTCTGAAATAGACGGCATGTTTGCTTTATGATTTCTTACAGTCTCTTAGTGAGGAAGTCACACACACACACACACTATATTCATAATATGATAGGACTTATTTGAGGTTGTTTCCTCAACATGAAATATAATGCATATTTCATTATGAATCCATTCTTACCATTAAAATGCCATTTTAAATGATGTATTAGCAAATGTATTCGGGATAATTTTATGCTAGTAGGAGTTGATTTATAGCACTAAATGGTATAGGCTTAAATAGCTAGCATTGAAAAAATGGAACTCGTGTGAGAAATGCATCAAAATTTCTATACGGTATTATTACTCAAATAGGAAATGTACATTACTCAATTAACAGCTTTAATATAATTTCAACAACATCAGTAAAATGTATTTTTTAATAAGTCTAGCAATATGGAGATAAGATTTAATATAGAAAAATCTATGGATAAAATATTCTTTTTATTTATTTTAGGAGTTTCTTCTCCCCCCTCACAATATTTTTCATCTTTTCATATATTTCATCTTTTAGTTATTATAGCAACAAAAAGAATGAAAACATAACTTTTGCAAACTTTTCATTTTTCTCCATATATTGCGGGACTTAAACCATAGGCTACAAATTATAATGCTTGCAAACTGGTCATCCGTCAAATCAGTGAGAGCTGGCTATGCCATTTGTTTGAGAAGCCAAATATCAGATAAACCTCTTTTTTCTGTGTTTTGTATACAGCTAGTTATGTTAAGTATATAGGGAGGTAATCAAATCTGTATTCAAATGTCAAATATTTTACACATCTGATTCTTCTGTAAGTAATTTTTTTTTTAATATTGTCTCGACAAATCAAAATCACCACATCAGTGTGTATGTTTAAAATAATGTTAAGGGCTCAGCTGGTTAAACGTCCAACTTCAGATCAGGTCATGGTCTCATGGTTAGTGGGTTCAAGCCCCGCATCGGGCTCTGTGCTGACAGCTCAGAGCCTGGAGCCTGCTTTGGATTCTGTGTCTCTCTATCTGTGCCCCTGCTCACACCCCCTCTCTCTCTTTTAAAGATAAATAAACATTTAAAAAATTAAAATATTGTTACAGTTACGTTACACCTAAATATGTAGCCTCAGTTTTGTAGCTATGAGTCCATAAAAATGTGGTTGTGTTGGGAATGAACATAAATAAAATTAAAAGCAATAAACAAATTAACAAAGCTGATGGGTACATAGTGTAAAATAATCTCTAGTGCAAGAAATCCTAAAGGGGAAAATGTAAAAAACTGTGCATATAATAGTATTCCAATTATTACTAACCAGCTAAACAAAAGGAAATACAGTTGGTAAGGTAGAAAGTTTTTTCGTTGTCTGTGCTAGGAAAATAGCATCGATGCTGGACCCCTACTTTGTATTAATTTAGGAAAAAGCTCATAGTTGGCTGACAAGTCAACTATGGTAAAAAAAAAAAATGTTGTGTTTGCTTGTTTTCTTTCTTTTTTCCTTTCTCTCGAGGACCATAGGGGAGAAGAAGGGGGAAGCAGAGGGGAGAGGGAGGGAGGCAAACCATCAGAGACTCTTGAATGTTGAGAATAAACTGAGGACCGATGGGTGTGGGGGAGGAGGGGAGAGATGGACATGGAGGAGGGCACTTGTGGGGATGAGCCCTGGGTGTTATATGGAAATCAACTTGATAATAAACTATTAAAAAAAAAGGACAGCAGATAATTTTACTTTATACCCTGGTCATTCGTATTCTGAAAGGACAACATAGATGCTAACATCTCTACCAACACGCAAATATTATGGAAAAAAGGGATACTTTTGATGTAAACTAAATTGGCCAATATTCTCTATCGAATAAAAGTGCCTAATGAAATAGAAAAGGAGTATTCTTGGTTTCAAGACTTTGAAGGGACTGACAGTTATGACTGTTTTGAGGACAAGCATGTGGGGTCTTATGCCTACACCTCTTTAAGTTTTATGTGATTTAAGAACTGGTAAAACAGATAAAGCTTTTTGACCTACCTTGTTTTGGGACCTAACCTGTTTCTAAATGAAGATTGACTGCATATTGAACAATGTTTCGTATATGCACAAGATACATTTCAGATTCCGTGGTGAGTTGTGATTATCTTTGGAAGGTAGCAAGCACTTTTCCTATGGACAAATTATCCCATGAGAGTAAAAAGGCATTATGCCTTAGATGCTTTTTCAGATGTAGTCACTGATCTTGAACCAAAACAATGGGTCTCAAGATCAATAATGACAAAGGAAATGGTGTTTGTGAATTAGAACTGGCAACTTCTAACAGTAAGATTTCATGGCCTATATTGATTCGGGAAGTACATCCTGTAGTGGCTGTTTAAATAAATGTCTCCCTATCTATACAGTTTTATTGATAAATACACAATCCTGTCTTCCCTCACCACCACCTGCTTCTGGCTGTCCTTTTCATTAAACTGATTGAGCATATATTAAAAAGTATTGTGCTGTCTGGAAAATAATATGCAAAAAAGCATTTTATGGGAGCGTGAGCTGGGGAAACCTGGTAACACGCAGCAAAATTCTGCATCATTGTGCATGTAATATGCTAGTGTTTTCTCAAATGTATTAATAATTGTACTTTTGAAAAATCAAACAGAAAAAAGCCAAATGGAAAGCTACTGTGTATCTCTTCCTGAAATACAAAAACTCTTAATTTTATTTATCTTATAGTAATAATAGAAAAAAATCCCTTTTCTGAAGTTAGTCAATTGCAGAATAAAAACTCCATAACTGAAAAATTACAAACAAATTACATTTTAGAACGTACACATGGATAGAGGCAGAGTCAGTGTAACTTAGTTTTCAATGTCAATGCCAGGAAAGTCTGCAATGTTATGAGACAGCTGGCTGTCTTCGTTTTTCCAAGTTGTCATGTAATTAATTGGACAAACATATAAATGGAAATTGTAGCATAGAAACACCCATATCCTAGCAGACGGTATATGCTTTCTTAGTTGTAAGAATATCCGTATTGAATATATTTAGATTTATATATCTATTAGGAGCAGTGTGCAAAAATGATTTGAACAAGAGCATTGGGGCGAAGATTGACCTGACTTTGAATACTCAGCTTTTCTATTTTTTTTTATTAGATAAATGTTTACCAAATGCCTACTATGAGCCCCACACTCTTTAACGTGTAAAAAACAGCCATCCAGGAAACAAACGAATTCTATGCCCTCATAGTATTTACAGTCTTGTGTGGAAAAAAAATGAATAAAGAATTCAATACATTAATTTTTAATATATTTCCAGTCGGTAAATAAATATTATTAAGAGGAAAAAAAAAAGAGTAAAGAGAGAAAAAATGGTGGAACACCTCTTTTCTATAGGATGCTCAGGTCTGGTTGAATTACCTTTAAAGAACAAACAAAACAAAGTCTTGAATGAGATGAAGGATTCAACTGAGGCAACAGTGTTCTGGGAAGGTGAGATTGCACAGGTGTGAGTGTGCTTGTGGGGTGCAGAGAAGGAAATCAGGGGAAGGAAGAGGATGGGGGAAAGAGAGTGAGTGGGGAGCTGGCCCTTCAGACCCTCAGAGGCTAGAGTTAGGGTTGACGTTTTATTCTTAGTATAACAGGCAGTCATGGCAGCGGTCAAGTAGGGTAATAACATGGTCTGATCTGTTTTAAAAGATCCCCAAGGCTGCTGTGTAGGAATGAGGGTTTAAGTACACAGTCGGATGAGTTGGGAGGAGGTTCTTCTGACCTTGCAAGAGATGACATTGGTTAGGACACAGTGGCAGTCCTGAGACTGACGCGCAGAGTGTTGATTGGAGATGTATTTGGAAGACAGAGCTTATGCTGTTGTTATTCAGTTTTATTTATTTAAAAACAATTAAAAAAAGAGGCAATGTCTTTTGATTGGAGCAAGTGAGTGAACGAAGCTGGTTTTACTGCTATCGGTGTGTTTGCTAAGTAAATGGGTAGATTTTTTCCTGGCCCAATCTTGATTTCCTCATCTGGAAGAAGTGGAAACAAAGACAGTGAATTCACAGGGTTTGTCAGTATTGATTCAGATGGTACATCCAAGGTAGAAGTTACAGAGAGTGGCAGATAGTAAGCACCTAGGATGAAACAGTGTACCATTCTTTAATCTGGCCATCAGCGCTCTTGGATTCCCTTCCCTTCCCTTCCCTTCCCTTCCCTTCCCTTCCCTCCTCTTCTCTCCTCACCTCTGCTCTCCTCTCTTCTCATCTGTCTCTCTGCAGGATTCTCTGCCTTCTTCCCACCGTAAGAAGGATCCTTCCTGATGGATGGGTTGAGGGGTATTTTTAGGACTGGATTTCTATGAATATACGAATACTACATTCTGGTACTCTGGGAGCATTGGTGAATGTCAAACAGCACAAAACACACTTAACAATCTTCTCTTTCAAACTCCAGATTCACCTTGTACTTACTACTACTAATCATAACTAACTTCTGTTTTGCTTTTCCATTTCAAAAGTGGTTTAAAATAGAATATAATTCTCAAAGTACTGCTATAAGAAGTATCGTCATAATCACAGTAAACAGGCAAATGCAAAACAAAAACAAAAACAGGCTGGGAGGTAAAGTACCCACAGGGTGACAGTCTAGGGAGAAGTAACATGACATTAGTCTTACCGCTGATCATGTCAAAACAATGGCTTAACGTGCTTTCTCACTACAAATGCTGCACTTTCTCCCCTGTCTTCTCCCTTCCCCAGGAATTACATAACCGCTCTTGTCTTCAGATAAGAAAGGAGTTCTCAAAAATTAGGAGGCTGTTTGGCTTCCTGAGATTTGGAGTTATTTTGGGATACAGTCACTCCCCAAGGTAAAGATTCGCCTTAAAAGCAGAGAATGAAGTAAGCAAAATCCTCCTCCATTATTTTCATCACTTTTGTTTTTACCTGGGGTTTTCTTCTTGGTTCTATATAAAGATATCTTTCAAGGTACTCAGAGAACTCTTATGTTTTGTCTCTTGAATAAACAAGTAGATGCTTCTAGGGGACTCTTTTAAGCGTCAAAATCTACATGCAGTCATAAATCATTTAAATTGGAATCAACTTCCAATATAAGATGGTTTATATAGTTTTCAAAGATTTAATCAAGTAAGTGAAATTATTGGACAGGTTTTCCTTGCCAGGCACCATGCTGGTCATTCTAAATAATTTTAATGAAACAGGACAAACAGCAAGAATATACCACTAGAAGTGTTGATCTGGGTGCTCATGGCAAAATATGAAATAAGATGTGTCCTTGACCTCAAAGAGAGCCTAGTTTATAATAGATAACATTCTCTTGCTCAACAGAGGAAGACAGCTTTTCCTAAATGGTACCCAACATTTGAGCTTCATAAGGAAGCCTTGATACAATCGGAAGACGTTGGTATTCAAGCATCTCACATCTTCCCCTTAATCTTATGTAGATTCATATGGCTTACCAGATGTCCTGGAAGTGCCCAAAGGGCAAAGGATGGTTTCCCACCATCTGGAAACGGTCCTTTGTAATATTGCAGCAACACTGTCTCCCCTTTCCCTACACCCATATCAAAATCTAACACAACAGCTGGATGTTCAATTATTCAGGCTTCATAAGTACTCTTTAATTACCACTGTACACCATCTATTAACCCAATAAACACAAAATTATGCTCCATAGTTATAGTTATAACTGAACCAAATATGGGATGTATTTGCATTGTTTATTTTTTCCTCGGGACTTTTAAATAAACATTGAAAAATAATCTAAAGGTCTGTATCTTTCAAATTTAATGTGGCACTTGTAATGACTTATTAATTTATAATATACATTTAATTTATAATTATCTCTATGATTTAAAATGAAATAGCTTGAATTTTATTGTCTTTTGGATGATTGAGTTCATAGTGAAATGTAGGGAATATATAACAATGCTTAAGGAGACCTGAAAGAAACAGATTGCCTAACAATCTAAGACAATTGTGACTTATGTGCTAACAATGTATGTGGGCTTTTGTACATGTATGCACTTGTTAAAGAATAAAAAGTAACCTTGCCCTGACAATCACCATGATACATTATATCACTATTGGGAAATTAAAAAAAGAAACGTCTTTATAAAGAAGAGCATTGGCCAAATATATTACAGACAGGTTATTTTAAGTGTAATAATGAAAGTATTCAAAAATAATATTTTCAGACGCTAAAAGTGATTTAAGCAAAAATGTTCTCTTCCTTAAGATGGCTCAAAAAACAACTAATAAATGACTATGTTTATTGGTCCTAGATAATTTAAAGTATCTTTCACTAATTACTAAAAAAATCCCTTCATAATGTAAGTTTTTCAGCATAATTTTCCATGAGGGTTTGACAATAGTTTTACTGTGTGAATATGTAACTATTCACAATGAGGCTGAAGTAGGGTTTCACTAGGAAAAAAGTCTACTGTTGGCTAATAAGTAGACCCCTTTTTTCTTTTTCTTTTTACTGTGGTTTTTTTTTGGGGGGGTTCTCTTTCTTTTACACTTTTGTCTGTACTGTGCAATATTTATGCTACTTAGCATTTTTTTCCTTTCTGAATTGCCATTTCTTATTAAAGGGGGTCATCGAATTTCTGTCACATGATACCTTTAATCACCTGCCACAAGCTCATGGTAAAAACAGCATTTATTGCCTGTTGATCACTTTTATAAAAGGCAGGAGTAAATTCTGGAAATATGTCTGAGAATCTTCATATATGTATTTTTAAATCGTTTTAAAGAAAATGTGAAAATAAATCAAGTTTAAAATTAAATTTTAAGACAGCAAAATAGGCACTCAACATAAGATATTGTCCACATTTTGCTCAGAACTCAAGTTAGGCCCTGGCAATTGTTTGAGGATGGAAAATGTACTAGGCTAGAAAATGGCTCCCAAAGCTATCAGGGCAAAATCCTTGGAGCTGTAAGTGCTGACTTAGAAGGAAAGAATATGTTTACACATATGATTGAGTTGTGGGTGGTGGATATCTTACATTATCTAGGTGTATCTTAAATGTAATCCCATGTACCCTAGTAAGAGAGGGCAGGATTATCTGGCACATACAGAGAAGGTATCTGAAGATGGAAGAGAGAGGAATTTGAATATGTTGGCCTTGAAGATTGGACAGATTCAGCCATGAGCCAGAAAACACCAAAAACATAGAAGAGACAAAGAACAGATTCTCCTTAGAGCCTCCGAAAGGAGCCTGGGTCTGTCACCTTGATTGTGGAATTCTGCAGAATTATGCACTCCAAAATTGTGAGGGGATACATTTCTGTTGGCATTAGCCACCAGATTGGTGGTAATTCGTTATGGAAGCCACAGGAGCCAAGCCCAGCTGAGAGGGTAAAGTAAGACCGATGTACTTCTGTGTTCACTTAAAGATAGCTGTGTTCAGAGATGTTTATTTGCTTCTGTAGGCCAATATGTATTACCCTCCTATGCTGCATATCTTTTCTCCTCCGTCTCATGTTCTCTTTGCGTATGTCTCTGTTGGTGCTATCACAGAAGTCTATCCTGATGTGACCAGAGGCCTGCAGTGTAGCCTGGTAAGATCTTACCTTAGTGACATCTTGTGTCCTCTGTAGGTATACCTCCTGCAGAAGGTTCTCAGTCACATCGACCCCTGTTCAAATCTAGAGTTACACATGCTGGCTGGGATATCCCTTGACCAATTGGTGATGGGGGCCAGGGTATAAATGACCTACTCTTCTGTATTTTGGGTAAAAATTTCTAGAGTGCACTCTTCCTGGCAGGCCCCCATGGGTCTGAGAGACTCTGGTGCCCACAGCAGGAATGGAATCAGTAGCAGAACTTTGATCAGCTATTTTTCCTTCTCAGTTTTCCTTTCTCAGTCTGCCCTTCCTGTTCCATGAGATTAGGATTTTAAAATAAAAGATCAGGGGCAGCTCGGTGGCTCAGTCAGTTAAGTATCTGACTGGCTCAGGTCATGATCTCAAGGTTCATGAGTTTGAGCCCTGTGTCAGGCCCTGTACTGACAGCCTAGAGCTTGGAGTCTGCTTCAGATTCTATGTCTCCCTCTCTCTCTGCCCCTTCCGCCTTCAGTGCTGTCTCTCTCACTGTCTCAAAAATAAATACATGTTAAAAAATTTTTAATAATAAAAAATGAAAGATTCACATGCAATCCTCAGCCTCATCTCTGGACCTGGATGGAATCACACATAAGGTGGATGGTGTAGCAGGTGGCTGTGGAGAAAGACAGATAGAAGTGCTTTAGGATTGGAGCACTGGCTGACCTGCTGTTGGTGGTGTGGGTAGAAATCTGGCCTGCAAGGCCACAAAACCATGATTACACAGTTCTTGCTGCAGATGGCCTGACGTGAGGCAAGACAGGGGTTCTCAATTTCCCAGCCAATAGTAAGTGTAGGAATGTGTAGTGAACAGACTTTTCAAATGGGTTTGAAATCTGGACAATAGGAAATGGCATGGTCAGTTGAGGCATCAATTTAAAGCAGATGATGAAAGTCAGAAACCTCCAGGACATCATTCAAAAGGGCCCTTATCTCCTGCAGCCACATGATAGAAAGTGCTGAAATCAGGCCCCAGAGTTAATTGTAAGGATTACAAAGATACAGGTAGGCTAAACACAACATCTAAAAGGCCATCATAGCTAAATCAAAGACACAGATAAGGTAAGACTGGGGCCCTGGTGTGCAATGGGCACATGAGTAGGGTGGGCAAGTCTGAGAATCTCCAGTTGCCTCCATTTGTCACCTAGCTCCCTCTCTGTTGGTAGAAGAGAACTTCCTTCCTCCGATGGCAATCATGTAAAGACCTTCCTAACAGATGTCTTACAAGGTGACCTTTGTTCTTCAAAGTCTGTTCTATCTTTCCAAATTGCCACTTGACCAAGGGTTGGCCAACTTTTTCTGTAAATAACAAAACTATAAGGATTTTTGGCTTTGTGGGCTAAAGGGCAAAAATGGGTATCATGATGTGATCATTTCCATAGCCATTTAAAAATGTGAAATCCATATTTAAGCCACAAGCCACCCAGAAACAGGCAGCAGATGGAATTTGGCCTCTGGGTCATAGTTTGCTGATGACTGATCTCAACCTGTTCGTTTTCAAACTTTAGAATCCATCAGAATCAGAGTCACTTAGAGGACTTAATGAGATCATTTCTAGGACCCAATACCAGAGTTGGTCTTGGGTGGGTTGAGAGCTTGCATTTCCAGTAAGTTCCCAGATTTTGCTGACAGTGCTGATTGGAAAAACCACTGCTGTAGATGATGAAGATTAAATATTAATCTGTGCAAGGGAACGGTGTCCTGGTTCTGGAGGGGAGAAGATGTATATAGCCAGTATGAACCAGGAGACATGCGATGCTGCATCTTTTAGGGTGGCTTTGGGGTTGTTGACCAGGGTGCAGAGCATAATGCTGGAAAGAGGAGAGTATATTGATTCAATTTACTGACTCCAGCTTGGCTATCCCAGTGAGAATATTTGATGTAGGTTCTAATCAGCTATTTGTATTATTTCTTGAAGCTTGGACATGACTGTAACCTACAGAGAAAATGGACTAAGGTGTTGAAAATATTTTTGCATATTATTGATGAAAGGCTCAAGAGGCAAGCAAAAAGATATTAGTCTTGATCTATTATGTGAGTCCAGAGGACCCACGAGTGGTCACACATTTTACTCTGACATTACATAATATTCACTGGTGTGGAGGCCAGCCACTTGACTGAGCCCTGGCTAAGGTTCATTTAAAGTGAATCCGATGGGACCACACCTTACCATGTTGTGATTTCCCAACTCATTTGAGCATAATTGTGGTGGACACTCTTAGCAGCTGATCGAGAACCATTTCACTTCCTTTGTTTCCCTGACCTTTGGCGTACTTAATGCGGTGGGAAGACCATATGGAAATCCCTGAAACGTTCTGTCCCCATGCAAGATGGCACAGGAGAAACAATACTACATCTCAGGAGAAATATCAGAGATTAGGGCAACATCAAAGATCTGAAGTCTCCAGGAGTTGTGGGCCCCACTGAATGCCCATTCAACAACTTATTTTGTACCTATGGAATTCAAGGGGCCATGTGCATGATAAAGAACTACTGTATACCCAAGGGCTGTTCCAGCTGAGGCTCCTGCACTGAATGTAGTCTTCACACAAGTTCTGGTGCTTGCCTTTTTCTGAATGAACTGGCAAAAACATGATTTTATCCCCATCACTATAGAGGATCATTCCTTTTTGCCATGTCCTAAGCCTTAGAACAGTATTGGTAATGTGGAGTCTTTCTTATATTTCTGTGGGACATCCTAGCCTCTGTCTGAGAAACAGGTCATATAAGTGAACCATAGTATTCTGAATAAAGTACTTGACATCAGAGAATCCAAGAATTGCTGTGGGAAGAGTAACATATAGGGGCAAATCCCATGGATTGGAGTACAGGGGAATTTCTAAATCAACATTTTTCTAACCTAGCAGAGGAAGCCCCCCTTGGGTAAAATTTTGCTAAATACTTTTAGTGATACAAAAGAGAAATATAACACAGAGTGCTTAAAATCTACTTGGGAGACCCAATAAATATTCATGAAACCCTGAGTGAACAACACATATCATTAACTCTCAAGACTGTATGATGAAAACTCTCAGGTGCTATGGGCCATAGGAGATGAGAAAAGACTGGATCAGACCACTGAAGAGAGCTTTATGGAGGAGCTGGGATTTGGGCAAAGACTTGGCCATGGTATTTGGAAAAGTAGATTGAAGAAAAATACACTTCAAGTAGAGGACAATACAAACTACATAGGATGTCAGGAAAGGCACACTTAATGCATGGAGCAAGAAAAAAAAATTAGGAAGTAGTTAAGAAAGCAGAGTAAAAAATATCTGGTGTCATTAGAGAATGAAGAGAAAGGGTCTTAAATCATTCAGCTTCATTAAATGATGATACAGTATAAAATTAAGAGGGATCATAGACATTTAAGCAGAGGAATTGCACAGCGAAGGTGACATTTGGCAGACCAGCGAGGGAAAAGTGTGCAAAATGGGAATCCTTGATGTTCTTTCTAATGCTTTGGCTGTAACTCTATTGCCTTTAAAAGTTTCTGCTCCCCTAGCTCTTCAATAAATCTCATAAGTCAATATATCCTCCTTCATAGGTGTTCTTGCTCCGTACTTTCTCCATCTGCAATCTCAGCTCCAGCTGGGGATTTGCTTTACCATCTGCTCACAGATTCTCTCCCCCACCTCCAATTTCTGTCTAGTTTTCACTGAGCTCCCAGAAATGAATGTCCATCCTCTCTCCAGATACCCTCACTTGGATGGTGCCCCAAACGGTGCCACAAGAATTAGGAGGGATGTTAGTCACATGTAACAAGAATAAACAAAGTGTAGGTTAAAGAAGAAAGTGATATTTTTCAGGCAGTAAAAAGTCCCAGGACAGACAGTCCTGTGTTCTTACAGTTGGACAAGCTTCTACACTCCTTCTTTGGTCATGCTGAGCTGCCCTTAATGTGTGGCTTGTCCCCGATGGTTATAAGAAGACTGTTTCTCCTTCAAGGAATATATCTTTAGTCAAGTAAGAGGAAGGGAAAGCAAGAAAGGTAAAAGGCATGTGGAAATAATGTTCACTACTTAATGGGAAAAATAACCACTTTCTGGAAGCTCTAGAAGTATCTTCAATTTCTATCTCATTGGCCAGAAATACATTACACAGCTACCATTAGAAGCATGGAGAGATGGGAAATTAAGTGTTTAGCCACATATGGTAATAGAGCCTCATAAAACCAAGGTAGTGTTCACAGAAAGAAGAGGTTCAAGTAAGGGATAAGAAGCCTCCATTGCAACATCCAGACTTCACCTCATGGCCGCCTCTCCTGATTAGACAGCCCCTCCTCTGTCTGTGCTGTGTGCATCCATACGTGGTTCCCCGTCCTTCAGTTCCTCAAGCCAGATCAATAATGCTCATCTTTACAACGCCTCTGTGCGCAAGTCCCTTCTACAGCCATGCATGCCAGTGTCCCTCATGCCAACGCTCATGCTGGATTCCAAGTTAACATGGTTAGTCTCCTGAATTACTGAAGTGCCATGCGTTGAGCTTGCATTCAACCCTACAGGAAAAGACTCTTCCAGTACCATTACTATTTTGTACTTAGTGAGCTTCTTAAAGCACACTGGATAGTGTCACCCACTGTTTTACATGCACAGTGGCTTCTCACTTCTCTTACTTAGAGATGACACTCAGGGGCACCTGAGTGGCTCAGTCAGGTTAGCGCCTGACTCTTGATTTCTGCTCAAGTCATGATCTCTCTGTCATGAGGCTGAGTCCACCATTGGGCTCCATGTTGAGCATGGAGCCTGCTTAAGATTCTCTCTCCTTCTCTCTCTACTCTCCCCCCTCCCCCCTTCTCTCAAACAACAACAACAACAACAAACACAAAACTTCCTTAAAGCTGGCACTCATTAACACGACCTAGTGTGTTCCTTAAATACAAACGCTGACACCTTGTATCTCAGCCCCCTCTGCAAATGTCAGACACACTGGTCTCGTTTGAGTTTCTGCTCTTTCCTTGTTCTCTCTTTTTAGGGTTTTAAAACATAATTCCTTTTCTCTCAGGATGACATCTACCTCCCAGATTCACTTGCTTTAATGAACCCTAGCCTGTCTTTCAGATTTGAACTCTATTGTTACTTCCTCAGAGAAAAATCTCCCTTGTCTTCTTGATCAAACAAAACATTTATATTTCTCAGTGTGATTATTTAATCTCACACATCAGGGTCCATATATTTTCATGCTCCCCTTTGTATCCCCGTTTCTACTAAGGTCTCCACCTCTACACATTTATGAAGTAAATAAACCCAAAAAAGCACAGAAAGAAATTCAGACAACTCTATGTCTATCTCCACCCTAAACCCAATCTCTACCAGGGAAAGAAGAGAATCAAAAAGATGTCATCTTCGTCAATTGGAGAGAAATAACATCCAGGATAAAGATACGACCAAGATGAATTAAGAAGAAGAAAAATAAACAAGAAAGCTATTGGCTTTTTGTACTTATCGATAGGAATGCAATCCTAAAGAAATTTCTGGCACATAGAATAATTATTCACATTACTTTAGTAATAAAAACTGTTATCATACATTCTTTAAGCCAAGTGATAAACACATTGTAAAGGACAGCTATCCATGTGACCTTTTTATATTGGGAAGTTAAGGGAGAGTTAAGTAGTTATGTTACTTTATGAGCTACAGGAAAGATAAATGCAATCTCTGAAGTCACTTAGCTACAAATAGGTTTTCTTTCATAACAAGGGAAATATATCTATTGCAAATAAATGGTTCATGACATGTGAGCTAAAATTCATTTCTTTTTTTCATACAAAGTCTACTAGAGTTTGGGGTATGTTCCGGAAGTTCATATCAACACTAGGACAACCTAACTACAAAAGTAACAACAACCAAAGAGAAAATAAATCTTGGAACTGAACATTTAAAAGAGTTGTTATTTCCAGATAATGTGATTGGCAAATAGAAACCAATAGACAAATAGAAACAGGAGAAATGAACTGGTCTATTAGGATGAAGGGACTTTTGTAGAAATTAGGAAACATTCATATGATAGAATTTTAAAAGATAAACACATCAAAATGTCAATCATGATCATATCCATATCGTTCTAATATAGGAAATTAAAATATATGTTTCTTTAAGTTTTGGGATTTTCATATCGCTTATCTAGTCAGAAAGAAGAGTTACTATATAAATTGGAAAGGAATGGAGAATTAGATTTTTTAGAGTTTTGGTGACTTAATATATAGAGTGCATATTGGTCTTTATTCTTGTCAAGCCCTAAATCACTTCCTGGCTCTAAGTTAGACACTAATGTAGATAAATTAACTCTACTGGGTCACTTGGGTGTCATTCAGTACAATGTTCTATTCTGGAAAGTGGAGGAAAGTGCATAACCCATGTGGACTGATACAAATGGAAACTGGGCAGTTTTAGCAATGACTTTGTTTTTTAGCCAGTGTATCAGAGAACACAAGTCAAAAGCTTATGATCCTTCCCATATTTTAACCTTGAAAGGTGATATTTTACTTTGTCCCACTTTTCTTTGCTGAAATAACTCCAAATTTCTTTCTACGGAACTGTTTTCAGGAGTATTTAAAAAACTTCAAATAGTATCACTTGCGAGAAATCTTACATTTAAAGAATGAATTTGATTTTGGAAATTGGGCAGATGCCATTCACATCAGGTGTGGTGCATAAGTCTCCTATCACACCACATACTAACGTTTTGGTCAAATATCACAGGATATATAATACAATGGCAGTAAATTTTACTTGGCATCTTGGGACCTGATTGAGTATCACGTGTGCTAAGGGGTGTAAATTTTAGAGAATTCCCCTCAGAATGTTGAACCTTTGTGTCATCACCTTAAATTGTAGTAATATTATGAACTTCCTTTTCTTCACGGAATTTTTGGTCAGAAACTGATATATCAAGTCAGTGTTCTTGTTTTTGTTGTAAATAGGGTCTATATAAATACCTCTGGCAGTGGGAGCTTTTCTGATATTCATGGCTTCAGAACTGACCACGAACTGCATGTTTGCTAAACATGTTTAATCTAAATACAAATGAAAGTTTTATTTATAACCCTATCATTTCTAAAACACAAAAATTTGACTGCAATACTTTCAGCATTAGTGTTGATGCAGAGAATATCTTTTTCTTCTGGGTTTTATGTAAGTGGTTAGACTCCATTTTTCTTTATTTAATGTATCTTGGGCATAAGTAGCCACATTGATAAACTACTTTCCGTAGTAGATACAAAGTTTATACCCATTTTTTCTATCTGAAAGTAATAAACACTTTCTTAGTATATATTTATGTGTACAAAACATTCTTCTTACAGTTTGGGGGGAGGAGGTTATCAGAAGTATATAGTGATGATGATAAATAAATAGTTCCTACATTCATTCTGAATCCGTTTTTCCTTCTGGGAAGATAACTATTTTTGAACACTATTAATTTTGTTTTCACTTCTGATTGTGGTTTTCCTCAAACGTTACCTAGGTTTTGAGATCTATGTCAATAGAACAATTTCTCTTGTTCTATACATAATGTGGACTCTGGTTCTTTGGAGATGTGAAAAAATAGGTTTGACACTCATTTTGTGCAGAAATTTATGGTGATGTCTTCTTAAATCACGGTCTCCATACTTAATTCTAGACCCTAAAGTGTTACAAAGTTTCCTTCAGTATGCCTGCAGATTGCCAATACCAGAATGTTACAATCCATGGTTGCAAAACAAACAAGAAAATATTCACACAGGCATTTATATACACATACATACATACATGTCTAATCTTGTAAAACAAAAAAAGTACCCGTTGAAATGTACTTGTTCATATCATGAAGTTTACAATATTTTACCCTTGGGGCACCTGGGGGTCTCAGGCAATTAAGCTTCTGACTGTTGACTTCGGATCCTGTCGTGATCTGTGGTTGGTGAGATGGAGCCGTGCCTTGAGATCTGTGCTGATAGCATGGAACCTACTTGGAACTCTCTCTCTTTCTCTCTCTCTCTCTCTCTCCCTGCCCCTCACCCACTGCTCCCCCTACCCAAAATAAATTTAAAAAACCTTAAGAAAATAAAATATTTTGTCATCATTTTAATTATTCTGGTTTTACATTACAAACACAAGGCAAGTATCTTGTAAAAATATTTTAAAAATTGAGGGAACACACAGACAGCATGCACATGGCCCACTTCTCAAGTCTTTTAATGAAGATGAATACTTTCACATATCGTTTAAATGAAAGGCTATATTCTCTTGCAGTCTTCATAAGTGTGAGCGTAGATTCTGTATGTGTGCTGACTACTCTTTCTCAGTATCGTTTGTTCTCTTCTCATTTCCTGAAGTCCAAACATTTGGCATCCTCAGAGATTAAACTTGGTCTCCCTTGCTCATTATGCATCCACTTCCTTGGGAAGCTTATCCAATCATAAGATTTTATTCTGAGAAGCTCAGATTCATGAAATTTATATTTCTGGCCTCTCCCCTCCCTGCAAGCAAATCCTGAAGCCTCCCTGACAACTCCACACGTGTGCCTAATAGATATGTCAAATTTCATTTGTCAAAATACAGGTCATATGTCCTGAGTTCTCCCTCTAAGCCTTCATTCAGAGACACCTCATGAATCACAATGGCTTTTTGTGAAGTAGAAAGAAAAATGGGGGCCAGATACAGACCGAAATGTTGGCTGTATGTAGACCATANTATATATACATACATATATATATAAAGAAAAGACCATCTGGCAAAAAAAACAAAAAACAAAAAACAAAAAAGCAAAAAACAGCCAGGAGTCAAGAGCATGGCTTGGAGAGAAGGGGATGTAATTGTATTCACCACTCACTGCCACAGCTGGAAGAAGGTTGTACACAGAGCACAGTCTGAAAAGCCACATGTAGTCGCCCTCCCTTGCTGGCTCCTCAAACTATTCTCTCTCTGTCCATGTGCTTCTGTTGTTGCTCCTCAGGCCACAGGCCCATTTCTTTATCTCACTCCAGTCGTCCCACCTACCGGAACATTCTCTTGGTTTTGCCTCCCAGTGATCCGCAGAATCTGACCACTTCTCCTCATCCCTGGGGCTTCCACCCTGATCCCCGTCACCTTCATATCTTACTTGGATTATTACAGTTGCCTCTGCTTCCCGGTTTCCACCTAAAACTTATTTTTCAGCCCAAGAATAAAAGTCAGGTATTTAAAAATTCTCCATTGTCTTCTTGACTCCCTCAGAGGAAATACTTTCAGTTGCCTGAAGACCAGCACCATCTGCCCAAATCGTATCAGTTTTGCTGTCTGGACATCTGTGCTCCCCTGCTTGGTCTCACAGCATCAGTCACACCAGCTCTCACTGTCCCCAAGGCCGGCCATGGTCTTTGGACTTGCCCTTCCCTCACCTGGACTGCTCATTCTCTCCCATGTGCACTTGGCTGTGTACCTAGGACTTCTGATCTTTGCCTCATGTCTACTTCCACTATCATTCTGTCTAAACTTCAGTTCTTTCCAATGTCCCTTTCCTGTCTCCATCAGTCCCCGTACCAAGCCGACCCATCTGATGTCATCACTCCTACAGCAGAACTTCCTGGCCACATTCTCTGAAATTCCAACTCCCCCAAACACTCCCCACTTTCCGTTTTCCTAGGACTTCTCCCCTGAATATTTATGACTATTCCAGATTGTTCTACAGGGATTTGTCGTCTGTATTATTGTTATTCTTCTGTGGTCTTATGGAGTGGAATTCTTTATTCCTCTAACTTCCTGGCATTCCTTTATATGTATGCTTGTGCCATCATTCCATTATTATTGAAATTCCATTTTCATTATTTTTTAGAGTACTATCACAAAAGATTCTCATGTGAATAACTGTGCACTCTCCTGGAAATATCTTTATAGGGTAGATTTTTTGACGGAGAATTGCCATGTCTCAGTCTACACACAGTTTGAAAAATAGCAGATAGTACTTATGGTTTTTCCAAGAATTATTGATATACCATGTTCCCTAAGTTGGATATGAGAACACCAAACTGTCTATATTCTCCACAGTATTCTATGTATAATTCCATATTTTTTTCCATTCTGAGTGAGAACTATCATAACTTGTTTCAATATATTCTCAGAGCTTGTTTTGGTCCTTGCCTATTTTCATGACTTCTTTGGGATTTATTTACTTATATAATTTATACATATTCCCATTTGGTTATTTGCATTTTTCTCAATAATTTTGAGTAGTTTTTGATATATTTTATGTATGAACTATTATTATTAGTGTTGCAAATCCTTTTTCTCAACTGACGTTTTTTAATCTTTATTTTTTAGAAAGAAGGCGAAAGAGAGAGCAGGGAAAAGGGGCAGAGGGAGAAAGAGAGAGAATCTTAAACATACTTCATGCTCAGTGTGGAGCTTGATGCAGGGCTCAACCCCACAACCCTGGGATCATGACCTGAGCTGAAATCAAGAGTCAGATGCTAAACCAGCTGAGCCACCTGAGTGCTCCTCAGCTGGTATTTCTCTTAAGCTAAGTTTACATTGTGTTATGCTGCATGAGTTTGTTTGTTCATGTTTTAATAATGATTTCTATTTTAATCTTTTTATTGATGTCATCTGAGTTTTTTATTATGCTTACAAATTTTAATTTTTTAAATGTTTAGTTGTGTGTGTGTGTGTGTGTGTGTGTGCGTGAGAGAGAGAGAGAAAGAGAGAAAGAAGGGGAGGTGCAGAGAGAGAGAGGGAGACATAGAATCCAAAGCAGGCTCCAGGCTCAGAGCTGTCAGCACAGAGCCTGATGCAGAGACTTGAACTCCTGAAACACGAGATCATGACCTGATCTGAAGTTGGATGCCCAACCTACTGACACACTCAGGTGCCACACAAATCTTAATCCCAAATTTGAAAAGTAAAACCTCAGATAGATGAATAGATAGGGAGAGAGAGAGAGATTGATAGATAGATGGATATAAAATATATATTCAACTCAGCCACAACTCGGTGCTTCAGGTTAATAAACTTAGGTGCCCTCCCTTCTTCCAAAAGAAGAGCCGACGTTCTCAGCTCCATTTAACAATTCATCCATCAGCTATTTCATGATATGAAACGCTATCATTACCGTCTCATAAAATTCCATATAGACATGGATTTGTTTTGGGCTGTTGTCCTTTTTTTTTTTTAATTTTTTTTTAATGTTTTATTTATTTCTAGGAGAGAGAGAGAGACAGTGTGAGCAGGGGAGGGTCAGAGAGAGAGGGAGTCACAGACTGAAACAGGCTCCAGGCTCCGAGCTGGCAGTCAGCACAGAGCCTGACGCGGGGCTCGAACCCACGAACCGCGAGATCATGACCTGAGCCAAAACCAAGAGTTGGATACCTGGAGCACCTGGGTGGCTCAGTCGGTTGGATGTCTGACTTTGGCTCAGGTCATGATCTCATGGTCCATGGGTTCGAGCTCTGTGTCAGGCTCTGTGCTGTGAACTCAGAGCCTGGAGCCTGCTTTGGATTCTGTGTCTCCCTCTCTCTCTGCCCCTCCCCTGCTCTCTGTCTGTCTCTCTATCTCTCTCTCAAACATAAGTAAACATAAAAAAAAAAAATTAAAAGAGTTGAATGCTTAACTGTACCATCCAGATACCCCAAAATTACCAGTCCCTTTTAAATGAGTTCAATGAGCAATCCTGCTTTTAAGGTCTGGAATAATTACATACATTATATATATATATATATATAATGTATTATATATATCCATTATATCCTCTAAATAAGAACACTCTACAGGGCTTTCTCCCCTACAACTTTCTATATTTCTGTATTAGCTTGGTTTCTACTTCCTTTTTGCTAGATGATTCTTCTCAATACCATCCTTCCAAATTCTGGCTCTTCTCTAAAGATCCATGTTCAAAATTCTCAAAACAAATTTTACTGTAGTTTCCTACTAAGCAACTTCTTCCTGTCAAGGGCTCTCAGTTTCCATTTATATTCTCACAGGGATCTTGGTCATTTCTGCTCAGTATGTATGGTTTTGCCTTAAGCGTGTTCCAATCAAACAACTGTAATTGATTCTTGCTCCGTCAGGTCTTTCCATTTTCTTCTATCATCATCACTTTCTACACTCTTCGCACTTCTCCAAAATGTTGCCAAAGTTTCATGCTATCTTTTCCTGAACTCACAAATATCCCTGCCAACTTGATATCCCCAAATTATCCTGCCATTACCATTATAAGGGAAAATAGGTAGGTCCTCAGTAACTGTGACTGAAATTTACTGACTCCCTCTTACCAATAGCACATAGATAAAAATGATCTGAAAGGGAAATTCAGTTTTCCATATTAGGTTACAATTTGTATATATGTATATTATATTGTAATTTATCCTTCCTTGTAACTCTGTTTCCAGAAATGGTTTCTCACCACCATGTGACGTATTCATAATCAGGTCTCTGCATCCATAACATATCGTGTATGCAAAAGTTACTTTGCTTCTTTTCATTCAAATGCTGTACATCTTTCAGGTAGAAATACAAAACTGACTTTCCATGAAAAGTTCCTTCGTTATTCAAACTCTCAGTGATGTGTTCCTGGTATCCAATGTCTGTGATATGTAACTCATTGATCGCTTCTCCACTGTTTTGTATTATGGTTTTCTGTATCTATATGTTATCTTTCCAATTAAACTAACATGTAATGTCTGAGTTATATTCTTACTTTTGGTTCTTTCTCAGCCTTTGGCAGTGTGTTTAATAATTCTAGTGTAGCATGGTGCAACGGTAAGAGCATTGGGACAGGAATTTTGCACTGGATCCCTGACTCTTAAAATAATACTTCTTAATAATTCTCACCACACAAATTTCTAGCTTCGTTATCGAATCCTTACATCCACATGTTCTACTCCTTGTATTTTCTGTCACTCTTGTACCCACATAGACTTGTCTGACATCCGGGTGTGTATGGCCACTCCTTTCTTACTGTGAAATTCTACAATATACAGGCTGTAGGATGCTGGACCACGCATATTGGTTTTCATCTCATGATTATCTCTATGTTGACTATCCCATTCCACCAACTAGTGAAAAATATTTGATCTCAGGTCATATGAAATTCAATCAATCCCAGGTTTTCTACATCAGGGCATCCTACCCCCTCTCTTTCTCCCTGTGATGGCATCTAGGTTTTACCTGTTTTGGTGGTGGTCATTGGCCACATTTCTGACACCACACCAATCATCTGGTCATTTTCTCACCAATCCATAGAGATGGATTTCTATCCAGACATGTGATCCAAACTGGATCCACTACTGCCAACCTTTGTCCTGACCTCAAGGTGCTCTAGGTTTTTGGACTTTCAGTGCTTCCACACTACTTTTAGTTATTTCTTTCATTTTATTGGGGTATTTCAGGCTGTTGCTACATAAGTCTCCTTTGTCAGAGACAGCATGAATTCACCTCTACTATGCTCTCCCATGCCTGCGTCTTCCTAATACAATAAAGGAGAGATTTCTAGTGTTGTCTTGGTTTTATCTCAAGCTCCCATTCCACATCAGTACTGATCCCCATCCAGTGGCATCCCCACCACCTCTCTTTGGCTTTATCTTTGTCATGCTGCTCTGGGCACATCAAACATGTCACCTTTTATTTTAGCCCCTGTGATTTGTGTCTCCTCGACTGTGTTGCATGTTAAAGAGGTTCACTGAATTTCTCACATATTTTGCCAACACTAATTGGGAGATCAGAGGCAACCTAGTTTAAAACCTGAACATTTGAGGGTCGCCTGGGTGGCTCAGTTGGTTGAGCATCCTACATCAGCTCAGGTCACGGTCTCCCAGTTCGTAGGTTCAGGCCCTGCATCAGGCTCTGTGCTGACAGCTCAGAACCTAGAGCCTGCTTTGGATTCTGTGTCTTGCTCTCTCTTTGACCCTCTTCCACTCACACTTAGTCTCTCTCAGAAGTAAATAAACATTTAAAAAATTAAAACAAAAACAGAAACCTGAACATTTGAAAGAAGAGAAACTTAGAGCAGAATTGTAACACATATGCATTACAGACATGTATCAACAATGACATATTTGGGGTCCCGCATCTCTATTGTTCAAGAGAAAATTTCCCCAAATATTTTCAATAATAGTTTTACTAAAGTAAAAGTTCATAAATCATAAGAGTAAAAGCCAATAAGGTTTCTACTTGTAATTTTCACCCACATCAAAGAAGAGGTAATAATCAACAGTTCCTGTCTTACACCTTCCAAGTTACAACCTTGGCTCGCCAAATCACCATTATACTCACATCTAACACTCTGAGTTAGTTAGTTGCATACACACACACACACACACACACAAACCTATATATCCACACATACTATTTATATTCTTTTGGTTTTCTTCACCTGAGATTCAACCTCTGAGATTCTTCCTTATACTTATCCTTTCATTTTAATTGCTATAATTGTATGAATACACCACATAATTTATTTACCCATATTTTTGTTCATGGGCTTTTGAGATATTCTCAGGGGTTAGCCGTTATGAAGGCCATTGCCATGAATATTACTAAAGACAGCTTTTGATGAACATATATACCATCATATAGACATGTACACCCTTTTTCCAGGCATAGCCAGGAACGGAAGTGCAGGATTAGGCTATGTCTTTCAGCTTTAGCTGATACTGGCAAACTGTTTTACAAAGCACATGGGCCATTTAAATTTGTATCTTGCTTTACTTCTTTGCTTCTTACTCAACAGAATTGAATGATTTGGTAAATATGCTAAGAAGGAAACTGCTGAACCCAGTTTATTTTTGTACACCTCTTTATTCACTGAGATACTAGTCTCTTAATTCCTGGCTGCCTTGATCTTCTCATACCACAATTTTCATCTCCATCCATCTTCGATTATCAAAAGCTCTGCTCGCCTCTCTGAATTTTAGCATCAACTCTTTGCCTAAAGACTTAGTTTCTCATCCTATACCGAAAATTGTGCATGACCTTGGGAAAAATAGCTTAAACAAGGTCAGTCCTCTTCTCTGAAAACCCCAGTAAGACCTTGACCTGCATGCCTGGTTGAATCAGTAGTTTCTAACACCTTCTGTTTTGTTTCATGTGTTTGTTTTTGAGATGGCATTTTCCCAATTGCTCTCAACAGGGGCATTGGTTTTCTAAGAGCTATTTCTCTAACATTTTTTGGCAAAATTGTTAAAATGTCTCTAGTTAAATATCTTGGGGGTATGGATGAGTGACTGTTCCAGATCTCTATGGTTAGGAGAATTGAAACTTATCTCGTGGTAAGAGGTACAGTATTGTACCTATATGCCTGAGCTATAGAAAGGAATTTATGTACTGAGAAACCTACCTGCCAAAGAAGTTGTACGTTTTGAGCCTCTGATCCCAGATGAGCTAAAATGATGAGTTTGAGAATGTGGGTACTTATCTCTACATCCAAACCTTTTGAACGAAGCCCCATTGACAAGCCATGCCAGCACTCTGTTCAAATTCCAGACGGCGGATCGCTTCTGGTTCCAACAGTTCCACAATTAACAACTGGCTTAGGGTTGGTATCAAAACCGAACACTTACCTTCTAAGTTGTCATTTACAAAAATTCCATGCTATCTCCCAAACTATTATGACTTCAATATCATTAGCAATGACAGAATATAAACATGGGAGTCAAATCAGTTCCTCCCCAGTCCTTCAAGCCAAACCAAGGCAGTTGAAGCAAAAGGGCTAAAATATTAAACAGAAATATGTCTTTAATAGTACAAACATGTCTTTATTAGTAAAAGAGGTAGACCGTCTGTAATTACTAGGCACACCGTGTATAAATCTTTATTGATTTATTAAACAAAGAGCTAATATATGGTTACTAAATGCTCTGCAAACATTTTTACACAAATGACATTGGAGTACATTAAGCACCTTTGTTGAACAACCAAGTTTGTTACATCAAGATTATGTCTCAAAATATATTGAATTTATGATATGTTTTTATGCTTCGGAATCTTAAAAAAAAATAGCATTTAAAAAAATCTGGTTGTCCCCAAAGGAAATATTTAAAGGCATGGTATAAATACAAAAACACAAAGTACCGAGGGTGGGGTGGAGTCGAAATCAATCTCATGCTTCCAACCAAGCTTACCACTTGTCTGGCAATTATCCTAAGTGCTTCCCCACCACTGAGAGTGAGAAAGGAAGCTGTTGTTGCTGCCACTTCTGTGTTGTATGTTGCTATTTTATCCAATCTATTCCTGTAAATAACTTCTCAGAAACCTTAAATACCCATTTCAAAAGCACTTCTTAAAGCAAAGTACTCACTTGTTCTTCTTTCTCAGAACTTGGTGATTTAACGGCCAAAAACTCACAAAGGATGGAACAGCCCTGCTGAGAAAATAGGAAAAAAAAATAGAGAATTAGCACCTAGTATGATATTCAGGGGCTATGCTTTATTTTCCTTTTTAATAGTAGCAATACGTTGTTTTAGTTAATTCACAGACACTTGAGTAAAAAGAAAACTCAACTGGGAACACAATGTCTTCAATTTGGCATAGGGAAATAAAAGACCTACGCTTGATTACCATATTTACCATATGGATCTCTAATATATTTTTTTTATTTTTTAAAATGTTTTTATTTTATTTTTGAGAGAGAAAAACAGAGCACGAGCGGGGGAGGGACAGAGAGAGAGAGGGAGACACAGAATCTGAAGGAGGCCCCAGTCTCCAAGCTGTCAGCACAGAGCCCGACACAGGGCTCAAACTCACAAACTGACATCATGACCTGAGCTGAAGGTGGACGCTTAACTGACTGAGCCACCCAGGTGCTCCATCTAGTTTGTCTTGTTTTTTTGTTTTTTTTTTTTTGTTTTGATGAGTGCACATGACATCAGCACACTTGGATGACATTTGGGAGAATTGTGTCTTATGTCAGAAGATTAGTTATAAACTATTTCAAACAGATATGTTTCAAATAAAACCACGAGGAAATAATACATGTTAGAAATCTGCTTCACTACATGTAGTTGCAGCTCTGGCACTAAGTAGTGTGTGCTGTGAACAGGCCATGTTGTAATCCTAAAATAGTAACTCAGAAAGTTAGAATCCATAATCTGTTCGAGTGGTTCTAATGTTCTTCAGCTATTGTGTTCCATCATTCACTGCCTGCCTGCCGTCACTCCTAGCTGGACTCTTTGCAACAGAATTCTAGCTGACTTGCCATCTCTCACTTATTTTTGCTGTTGTCCATACCCTTCCCTAAACTACCAGTCCCCACCTTGCATATAGCTTCAACACACGTCAATCTTCACACATCAATCATTTTTCTGACTCCTTTTAGTTCAAGTCTAAATTGATCTGTTTGACTTTCAGTGCATACAATGACCTATCATTCTAACACTATATTCTACTAGCTTTCATAAGGTAGCATCTATTCCCATCTCACTGTTCTGTTTTGTTGTGTTTTGTTGTTGTTGTTGTTGTTGTTTTGGTTTTTATTTCCCCCTCTAAACTTACCTTTAACGCACCTATCCATTTATTTCCACTCTTCTGCATAACTGAAATACTCGGCCTATTTCCCTCCTCTCCACCATTCCAGAAAAGCATCATCTTGTCAATGGCCACCAATAACCATATTAGGCCATTGTGGGTTTTTTTTTTTTTCTTAACTCCTATTTAAATATCACCAAGTTTCTGTGAATTTTGTCTCCCTCAAATGCATTGTAAGCTCCTTAAATGCCAGGAGAGTGCCAGGGATTAGAGAGCATGTGTGTGGTGGGCCACACCATAGCATCTGTCCCAAAGCTCTGAATTCCTTGCCACGTATTCCCATGAATCAGATATTCTATTTAAGAATAAGTAAGTTTTTACCAAGATACTACATGGTACATATCAGATAAAATAAGAAGGCATCTGATCAAATGGAAATTTTTCTAAGGAGCTAGGGATCAATTAATGGGCACTCCTCACAAGGTCTGAAAGAACTAGGGGAATTCTAGAAGGATACTCTGTAAGGAGCTGTTTATTGTGTGTGCAGAGCCCATCAAGGAGGAGGGGTAGGTGGGTTTTTACATGTTTTAATTCAAGTCCACTGAGACAGGCTTCAGTTGGATCATTCGTAAAGCTTAAAACCTGTCTCCTACAGTTGGGGGGCATGAGGGATGGTGTTCTGGTCAGAGTTCTCCTATAGTGAGATATTAGATAGATAGATAGAAGATAGATTAAGATATTTTGAGGGCTTGGCTCACATGATTGTGGAGGCTGATAACTCTGACATTTATAGGGAAGTCTGGCAAGCTGAAAACTCAGGCAGAAGCTGATGTTACACCGTTGAGGCACAATATCTTCTTCTCTGGAGAACCTTCCCTTCCCACTCTGAAGGCCTTAATCTGATTGGATGAGGCCCACTCACCTCATCAAGGATAATTTCCTTTAATCAAAGTCAACTGATTCTAGATGTTAAGCACATCTACACAATACCTTCACAGGTATTGTGAAGGTATTCTAGATCAGTATTTGACTGAATGTCTGGGTATTATAGCCTAGGTAAGTTGACACATTAAACTAACCATCACAGGTGGCATTTGAACTTCTGCATGAGGAATTTCAAAAACAAGCGACACTGTTGGACATAGTGGGTGACATAAATAAAAGGTCGCTGCTCCCCTGGTATTTCTCTGTGCACTGGAGTTTGCAAGAATGCAGAATGTGTGGTCCTCATCAACTTAAGAGAGATCCAGAATTACGTCTTCTTAAATTCTGTTGCATCGGACTCTCTCAAAGGGGATGTGGACCTCATTTCAGAGTTGCTGAAGGCATTACAGGATCCCTAGGGACTGAGAAGTGAGTAGATGATGAGCTAGAGAATCGTATACTAACTGCATCAGAAGCTACAGGTGAGATGGTCTCAGCAATGGGAGGTAGTACTCCATAGTGTCCCAGGGACCGGTAAAAGAGGCAGATGCTATATGCGTGAGCTATTACTGAAAACCAAAATGTCAGCACTCTGCAGCTCCATTTGTAAAGTAAAACATTCTTGATCCCTTTTTCGGATGGATCTATGAAGACCCTCCAATACCTAAGTAGTTAGAAATAGTACCCAGTGAGTGAGGATGTGGACAATAACGAGGGGCAAGGAAGCCAAGTTCAGCCCCCCACCACACCCTCGCTCTGCCAAGGCTGTAGGTGGCCAGCCCAAGCCAGTTGGAGTTGAAGTCCGGTAGCTTCCACTTCAAAAATGTATTATGCGCCTGACTGTTTCATGGGAGTGGAAGTCTAAGAACCAATCTGAGATCTTTGTGAATGTTTCTTAAAGTAACGAAAGAAATTTCGCCGTGTAAGATACCAGGAGACCATGCTAATTTGCATCCAGGGACTTAAGAAGGACTTTCCATACTGTTCATTTTGCAAGTACAACGAGCCATGGTTAAAGTTGCTTTGTGATACACCATGGGCAGCAGAATATGTGGTACAGAAACATGTAAAATAGAATATTAGAATTAAGAAAGTTTTAGAAGTTAAGGATAATATGAGGCTGGGGATTCTATGAAATGTATAGATCTGGAAGGACCAGAAAGGGGAAAGAATGACTAAGTGTGAATTGTCTAGTAGGCTAGGGGACACTGGACTAGCTGAGGACATGGGTGTGTATTGCAGGGTAGTAGCTCAAGGCAGTTTTTAACTGGCTGGATAAGAACTTTAATTCCACTGGCATTGACAGTCTTTGGATATTTTGAAAAGTAGACTACTGTGAATCAATCTGTGATGAATTTGCAAATTTCTAGTGACAATGCATAAAACTGCATCCATATATATCTGTGGGTGCTATTATGTAGTATCTGGTGTCATCCTAGGGTTTAATGCAAAGCAGTCATCTTGCATATTTTAAGCTACCTTCAGGCTTTCCTCTTTCCTTAAAGAAGAAGCATTCTACAAAGAATCAAATCCTGGAACTTCCAAATCTAATTTCCCTACGGACTGTCTTCTGGTGACATCTAAATCAAGATCCAAACAGAAAAATGAGGATGACGTTAAGAGGAATGAGGTGCAATTAAAGAATANGGGGGGGGGAGGGAGGCTGTGGCAAATAACTTTTGAGCATCTTGAATCTCCCTGACATGTCTTATTCTGTTGCTAGAACACTGTCTTACATGTAGAGGCAATATCATCCCTCTAAGGCTTCATCCTTCCTCCCTGGCTTTTCTCTTTTTGATCACTCCTACCTACCTACCTACCCCATGTTTCCTAATGTTGCAACAAAAGTTCTCATGAAACAGGGGCACTGCCTCTCTCTCTCCTCCCACCGCCTATGAGTCACCATTTTTGCTTGATTTCTCCATGCTTATAGCCAATTGTTTTGAAATGGCATTCAGAGTCCTTTGTGAATGAACAATCTTTCCAACCTCATCTCTTACCATTTTTCTGCAAGTGCCATATATTCTGGTTAAGTAGCACTATAGAAAAATCACAACGATCGAAGCTAAATTTGGGGCATGGATAACACCAATTCACTGCTAAAACAAGCAACAAATATTTGGACATGAATTCGTTGTGGTTAGTTTCAACAGGGACGTGAAAGCTCATGTGCTTATCAGGACTTGATGACAAACAGCTAATTGGTAAATGAATGCTCGTTGCCTGTTCTGGAGGAATAGAATCGTCAGATCTCGGTGCCAAATCTTCGTGGTTAGTCTCTAAGCCCTGCTGTAATAAAAACAGCCTTTCCCAATAAGCTCCAGGATATCCTTAGAACAGAGTGAGAACCTCGCTCTTGTATTTGCACATCTTGACCTAACCCACTTGACCATCACATGCGAATTAAGAGTAAGGATATTAGATAATAATAGACAACAGCCCAGACTTTGGGTTAATTACAGCTATGAGTAATTCTCTGTCCCTACCCGCCCCCGCCCCCCACCCAGACTACCTGTATTACCTATGGAAATCTAGCAAACACAGTCTCCCGAATCCTCTACGTTCTCATATGGAAAACTGAACTGTTTTTTGTGGTTTAAAAGAAAATGTAACTAAAGCAGAAAAGCACTTATAAATTAAATAGTTTGGAGACTTCTCCTCTAACTTTTACAATCTTGGTGTTACAGATAAGACTTTTTTTTTTTTTCACTTTTAAACCTAGCAATGCCAAAGAGGCTACTCTCAAAAGTTAGTGACCTTAGTTTTGTTTTATTCCAATTCATGGAGGATCCTACATCTTAGATTTAAACTGTCCTTTCGCCCAAGTACTATTGTCAGAACCATCCCTGATTCTATTCCATCTTCTTAAAGTAAATTTGCTCACTGCATATTCAGACTTGAAAGTTTCAAAAATCAAACCAAAAGAGAGAGCATGGAAAAAGAACTCAAAGCATTCCATAGNAAAAAACAATGACAAAAATACAAAAATGCTCCTGTCTAAATTCATTTGTCTTCTAGCTCTTTCCTCTATGAAGATTTTTGTTCCTAGTTGCTATTATTCAGTACATAAAAATCTATGCTCAGCTTTACTTAAAGAACAAGAAAAGCAAGTCCCTTTCAGCATTATTTAAGTGCTTTATGAATATGATTTTAATTTTAAATATGTTATATTATAATTTATAATAATTATAAAATATAATTTTTTTAAAAAATGCTTCTTTCCACGTTGATATCCTTATCTATATCACCAATTTATATTTCTACTTGTAGATTTTGTCTGAAAACAATTGTTTTTAAAAACTCAACATTCTCAATAATATTTGGGAAATGCCTACAAGTTTATAGATTATTACTACGTTGTCAGATAATTTTCTGATCTGTTTGCCCAAAATAGTTATCCGGTAAAATAACATAAGACTTTTGTGGGTTTTCCATATATTGCCATATGTAACAGAGGTTTTTATAATCTACTTTTAGCCTGTAATTGCACCTAGAGAGATTACCAATAAATTTCCTTCAACCGTTTATTCAAACAATATTTTAAATTGATTATTATATGCCAAACGTTATTACAGGTGTTGATGATACATTTGTGAACAGGGTAGAAAAGATTCCCATTTCTGGGAGCTGCAATCTTAGTAGAGTGAGACAGGAAGTAAATCATAAATCAAGTAGGAAAAATAGAAATGAAAGATTGACAGAGAGTAAGAAGAAGGAAGGACAGAGAGGGGAGGGGGGAGGGAAGAACGAGAAAAAGGGAGAGGGGAGAAAATAGGAAACGGAAGAAAAAAGCAAATGAAGAGAGGAAGTCAACAAAGGCTCTTGAATTCACAAGTCAAAAATAACATGGAAAAGTGGGTAAATGCTAACTGGCGAGTTTTAACATCATTTCCGGAAGAACCGCACTGGTTATTTAATATTCTGACTAAATTCTTGCCTCCATCAGCAAGTTTCTCAAAAACAATTAAGGAATAGATATCTTTAAGAAGAATATGTGACTGAAATTTTAAAGTTTCTGTATCTTAAACCACAGATGCATGAGAAAAAAACATTTATGGATGACCAAAATTGTATTATTTACTATAATAATTCACATTTTTAATAATTGGTCTTAGCCTTAGCCTTTAACAGCCTTTAATGTTCCATTGCTTTTCTCTATTTAAATTCCAGGACCTTCAAGGCTCTCCTATGGAGTGGAGGAGGGGTCCAGAAAACAGCATAACCAGCATTCACAAAAAGGAATTACAAGGTCAATTCCAGAACTTCCTTTTCAATTCAAATGAAGCTGCAGACTCTGTTTTCTTTTTTTTTTTCTTTTCTTTACTTTTCTTTTCTTTCTCTTTTCTTTTTTTTTTTCTGGACCCTTTAAACAACAGGGCATTGTCTCCCATATTTCATTCAACAAATGGATGCTGTAAAATCATTTTCATGTTAATATCTCTGCACCTTGATGTACCACAGAAAATATGAGTCTGTAGATCTCTACAACTTACTCCAGGAGCCAAAAAATACCTGAATACATGTTTTTCAAAGCTAAGGCAGCTGCTTGTCAATTAAGTGAGGCAATAAAAAGCCTCTGGTCTTTTCTCAGCACAGATTTTCTTCATTACGGTTTCTCTCCCTTTTTCCTGTTTCTGAACATGCTTTTGTTAGAGAGCAGCAGTAAAAGCAAGCTATTACGTAAGTCTGATTCCTATTCCTTTAGATATTTAACCTTTTGAGCAATAAGAAATGGACTGAAGAAATTGAGGTTCAATTTCCTATCACTTAATTCTTTAATGGGATGCTCCAAGTATTGGTTCTTTCTGTAAGAGATAGGCTATATGGCATGCCCTATAAAGAAAATAGATATTTAATTTTTTTAACATTTATTTATTTTGAGAGACAGAGCCCGAGCCAAGGAGGGGCAGAGAGAGAAGGAGATACAGAAGCAGGCTCCAGGCTCTGAGCTGTCAGCAGACCCCAATGCAGGGCTTGAACTCACCAACCGTGAGATCATGACCTGAGTTGAAGTCAGATGCTTAAGGGACTGAGCCACCCAAGTGCCCCCCAAAAATAGATATTTAAAATGTTGCTATGTCTGCATGACACCCCAATGATTAGGCATTGCTATAGAATCTTCCCATCTGCTTATGCAGGAAAGAGCCCAAGTGTTTAAGGAAACAAAATGTAGGTTCTTATTTTCTTTTTCCCTATGACTGCAAGAAGTCAGCCAAGGTGATGAATGTGGTTTCAAACCCATAAATTGGTTTTGATATATACCAGTGAACACAACTCTACTAAATATGTAATTTTCATCCTCCAACAAGTTCATTTATATCCTAAGAAGGCAGCATCTACGAGGAGCATATAGTACGGAGTCACTAGAATCTGCACAGGGACACACCTCAGTGTGTGGGTTGTTTTTTTTATTTGACCATTAATTGCAGCTTGTCGGTTCCATGAACTTAGATGGTGGGGGGTTGGCAATGGAGGAGAGAGAACTATTGTCAAAATTGACTAGTCCTGGGCCCCCTGGGTGCTCAGTTGGTTAGGCACCTGACTCTCCGTATCAGCTCAGGTCCTGATCTCCCCGTCACGATATCAGGCTCTGCATCAGGCTCTGCACCGACTGCATGGAGTCTCCTTGGGATCCTCTCTCTCTCTCTCTCTCTCTCCTTCTCTCTCTCTCTGCCTCTGCCCCGCCTCCCCTGCCTCAAAATACATAAATACACACTTTTAAAAAAAGAATTACTACTTCTTATGATGAAAGGAAACGGTCATATTCCAAGTCCAGGTTCAGAAATGCCACTGACCAGCGCCTACAATAGGAACCTCATGGACCAGTTTCATTCACAAGTATCTTTATAATTTTTCCCTCACTTTTTAAATGTTTAAGAGATTTTGTGAATATATCTACATATAACCTTTTTTCCCCAAATTCAGCTGAACAACCTTTAACGTTGTATTTAAAACAACAACAACAACAACAACAAACAAAACCCTGGAGAAAGAATTCATTGAAATTCTCCTTCCCTTGCATTCTTCCCACCTTTAAAACTCTTCCAGTGATGAATGAGCCTTGTTTGCATGAAGCTGTTCTAGAATAAAATTTTTTCCTGCCAAAGGATAATCGGAAGAGGGGTTGAGCTAAATCTGTGCAGATCACTTCCTGTGGTTATTCGGGGAGAACACCTTCCCTATGAACCCGCCCGCTGGTGCTAAAGGCTTCGTGTAGAAACCACCAGATGTTATAACAGAGATACTGGTGAGGCAGGGAGTCAAGGAGACACATTTCAAAACCTGGGGCCTGAAACAGTGGGGCTTAATTGAGGTGTTTGATTTTGGAAGAGATTCATGGAAACACCATTTCCTAAAGCAACTTTCCTGTTCCCACCTGCTAAGAGAGAGAGAGAGAGAGCAAGAGAGGGAGCTCAAGGTATTGCACTAGAAAGGAGACATTCACAGAAACAGTCCCTTCCCCCTCCTGTGACAAACTGGGCAATGTGGTGGTATGCCTGCTGTATGCAGTGACTCATAAAATCACAGAATGGGGGCCAAAAAGAACTTCCTTCTCTTCTCTTCTCCTTCCCTGGTTTTGGCTTCTTGTCTTACTGTCTCAGTGTTGTAAGACCAAATGTTGCCGGAGTTAATGGAATACGCAACGTGGCTCAGTTAGCACAAGCGTGCATTAGCTGGAAAGATCTATATTGATTATTACATAATAAGTGTAACCAAACTGATTTTCACTTCACTCAGCCAGGGTTCCAGCAGGACCCAGGTAAATGCCAATAAGTGTTTCTATTACTCTGAATTATGTTATGGATTTACACTCGTTAGATTTGCCAGCAAGCCAATTGTTTTACCTCCGGGCCATGCAAAGCTATGAGAAATCATAGGCATTTTATACCTTCAAGTAAATCTCATTTTCTCCTTAAGCAACATTATTGTATGTGATGTGGAGATGCATCTTAGCCAAACAGGCAATGGTAACCTTCTAACACCCTAGTCAGTATCAAAAGTGTTAACTATTTTAGGGGCACCTGGGTGGCTCAGTCAGTTGAGCATCCGGCTTTGGCTCAGGTCATGATCTCACAGTTCATGGGTTCGAGCCCTGCATCGGGCTCTATGCTGATAGCTCAGAGCCTGGAGCCTATCTTTGGATTCTGTGTCTCCCTCTGTCTCTGACCATCTCCTGCTCACACTGTCTCTCTTTCTCTCTCAAAAATAAATAAAACATTAAAAAAAATTTTAGAGAGTCTTGGATATTTTAAAGTCTCAATGTATTCTTTCGGAAGTACACAAAGACAATTAAAACAATAATCTTCCTTTTCATATTTCACTTTTTAATCTGTTTCAAATTTCATCATTCATCACACAGATATACATATGTATATATATAGGAATGTATAAACCTAAATGTTTTTGGAAAGCCTGTCTTATGTTTTTGTAAATATATTTCTTACAACAAGAAGAAATCATCTCAGATCTTATTTGGAGGGACTTTTCCTGAAAATTAGTAAGTTTTTAGGTACCTTTTTGCCAACTAGATTAGGGTATGACCCTCTTCTCTGATTAAGAAAAATTCTTTCATTTGCCGAATTGTAGAATCCCATTACTCGGGTTTTGGCTAACAGGGTATCAGTGGAAAGTATCAGAGTAACGTGTGAAGGTGGGGTCTTCCAAACATCCTAAACATTCTCCTGCCCAAGCTATAGTCCAGCACATCAAAGTCACTGTGCGTTTCCTGTGGGATGTATGGCATCATGGAGAGGCAGTCCAAGAGTGTGACTGGAATGTTCTGAGAAGAGGTCTGTGGTCTGCATTTCCCCAGCTAGTCTGGACTCTAGGTATGGAGGCTAGGCTGGGGTGTGCCTGGGACGTGGGATCTGCTCTGTTCCTTCCCAGCCTCTGTCTCCTGAATGTGCTCCAGGCGGAAATACAGTTTTATTATCCAGGGCCACATGTCTGACATCCGTCTATGGAGTCTTCACAATGTGTTGTTGTTGGAGCATCTACTGAGGGTGAGGCCCGGCTCCTGGCGGCAGCTGTGGGTGTAGGAACCGCCTGAGCATCGGCGGGAAAGTCACTCCCTTTGGCAGCGCGGTGCTGTCCTCGGGACATAGTGCAATAGCCATCTTAGAAGCCCAGCCCCCAACTCGGGTTGGCTCTCAATGGAATATTCCATTAGGGAATTTGTTTTTTCCTTTTCTCTATGCTTCTAGAAATGTTTTACCTTTCATTTGATAATCAAAGATAGGTCCACCTAGAAAACTCTCAGGTGCCTTTTTCAAAACAAAAACAAGGACCAAATATACGCACATATATATATACATATACACATATATGTATAAATTCTATATACATGTGTGTATATATAACACATACATATATATGTCTACACACCTGTATACTTGTACACATATATTTGTTGGAAACAATTCTTTGGAGACACATTGTTTTCAACTGAAAAGATTGTGTTGATACACAATGCCACATTAGTTTTAGGTATACAACATAATGGTTCAACTTCTTTATAGGTTATGCTCACCACAAGTGTCTCTACCATCTGTCTGCATACAAAGCTATTACAATATCACTCACTATGTTTCCTGTACTGCACCATTAATTCCTATGGTTATTTATTCCATAGCTGGAAACCTGTATTCCATTCCCTTTCACCCATGTTTTTACCCCCCATACTCTTTTCCAGCAGCCGTTGGTTTGTTCTGTATTTATAGGTCTGAGTCTGTTTTTGTTTATTCATTTGTTTTGTTTTATTTAGATTCCACATATGAGTGAAATCATATGGTATTTGTCTTTCTCAGTCTGACTTATTTCACTTTGCATTATACCCTCTAGATCCATCTATGTTGTCAGAAATGAAAAGCCTTATGATTTCTTATAGCTAAATATTTGTCCATTGTATATGTAAGTATCACATCTTCCTTATCCATTCATCTTTTGATGGGCACTTCCATATCTTGGCTATGGTAAACAATATTGCAAAAAATATAGGAATGCATATGTCTTTTCAAATGAGTGGGGTTTTTTTGTTTGTTTGTTTTCTTTGAGTAAATACCCAGTAGTGGAATTATTGGATCACGTGTTATTTTTATTTTTAATTTTTTTTGAGGAACCTCCATGCTGGCCTCCACAGTGCTGCACTGATTTGCATTCCCACCCACAGTGCAGAAGGGGTCCCTTTTCTCCATTTCTCACCAACACTTGTTATTTCTTATCTTTTTTTGATTTTAGGATGTATTTTTAATAATAACATTTCAGCCAAACATATCATTTTTATCTATTTATTCTATGAATCCTGGTTCAGACCCAAATCACAGTTGCTGAATCGTAAATCTCAGTAGGTGTATGGAAGGGATGCTTATGCAGATAGAGGGGACCCTCCAAAGGCATCTGTCCCTCCCATTCTTCAATTTTTCCTGATCTCTGAAACTGATAAAGAACATTCAGGAAGATGTCTCTTTTCTTCGGAAAATACATTAAGTCTTCCTAAAAGGAACATATTTTAACAGAGTATAAGGAACACTTTAGTTCACAGTCATACCAAAAACACATAATGTGAAAGATGTTCTGCCATTTTAGTAAGTGGACCTGGGAGGGAGATCAAGTAGGATCATGGAAACCCAAATCACGTCTTGCATTAACTGGGACGCAAGTTTCAGAATAGGACACTCTACGAACTTACTTGATCTAGCACCTATTCTAGGTATTTTCTAATCACCCATAAATTCGAACTCCTTACTCAGACATTGCAAATGGTATCTCTCTTTATTATCTTACAGAGAAAGAAACAGAATTCTTCACCCAATTGGACTTTTTTAAAAATCAGTAAAATACTCCAGTGAGTAGAATTAGGGGTTTAAGACCTTGCAAAGGAACTTCACACCTTTATTTCCTTTGTTAGTTAATACTTACAGAGCGTGTTAAAGTCTGTCTAATGAATTAGTTTGGCATTCAATCTTTATTAAGGATTCTTAGTTCAGACCATTCTAAAACATTCTAAAACATGCTAATTTGAGCACTCAAGGCAGAAAGTGGCCAACAATGAATGGTAGATTTTATCATCTTTATCATGTCTCTTTTTATGAAACTTGACTTGTAGGTAAACTCAAGAGATTTGACCTTTGATAATTTCCCTTCTATGTAAATGGGAGTAAAACTTATTTTAAAGTCAGTTATGATTTACCAATTATGATTTACATAATTCGCATTTATGTAAGCCAGAAGAGCAAATCACGTGTTGAAATAAATAGCCTAGACAATTTTATTTTTATAAAATATACCATGTCTGGACAGGTGACTTCACACAAGCTCACATTTTTCTTATTTGTTTCTTGAACAAATTGACAGTTAATTTGGATAGATTTCTTTGATTAAGAAATATTACTGTGGCTGATACATCCCCAGTAAAGTAAACAAGGTCATATATAATTTGAAAGAATGGACGATAAATTAAATTCAAGAGTTAATTTTCATAGAAAGATCTATCCAAGGAAACAAATTCTGACTCTAATCACAGTTGTGGTAGAAGCAAGTATTTTGATGTTTCTTTCAGTTATTTAATGCAAGTGTTTTCATCAAAGAAAATAATACACAGGGTTGTTTGATAACAATGTTATTACAAGTATATGCCACTTTTAAAAATACGTACAATGATGAGAAGATAGATTATACATGTTCAGATTGATATAGGTATAGATATACCTATAGATGATAGATTGATAAGATATAGATATATAGGTATAGATGAATATATAGATATAGATATAGATATAGATACAGATAGATAGATTAGGAAATTGAGATTGAAAAAAGTGACTTTTATAAAAATTTAGAGCCAATGTCCTTATACCCTAGTCTAGAATCATTTTCCCAACCTGTCAGTGAGAAATTACTTTTAATTTTTTTAAGTTTATTTATTCATTTTGAGATAGAGTGCAAGCAGGGAAGGGGTAGAGGGAGAGGGAGAATCCCAAGCAGGCTCTATGATGTCAACTCAGAGCCTGACACTGGGCTCGAACTCAGGAACCATGAGATCATGACTTGAGCCAAAATGAAGAGTTGGATGCTCAACCAACTGAGCCACCCAGGCACCCCAGCCAGAAACTTTTGAATTAAGGTTATGGCATCAAGGAATTTTCCTGTGGGTCATATAAAAATATTTCATGTCTATCGGATATCCGGAAGATAACTGCCAAGAAGAATGCTAAATTAAACATGATAACTATTTAGAATGCCTTTAAATATTAGAATGTTTTCTTTAACATGCCTCAAGCAGAATGAAGGAATTAGTTCTACTACATATTTAGGCCTTTCCATGTCAAAGTTCTGAAAGCTTGAATATTTCACAAGGCCTTACTCATGAGTTGATTATTTTGTTTATTCTGCTCATAAGAACTTCTGATATATGACCTTTGTATTTGCATTGCTAATAGCTGTCAGGAATTGAATCCCAGGCTCTTCTGGTTACAGCACTTTGACAAAAGTAATTCAGATCAAATTCCGCTGGAGAGAAGAACATCAGTTAGAACTGGCCAATAAAGAGAACAATCAGGATAATCTGGCCAGCTTCCTTAGCTAGGAGTTCAGAACCTGGGGGGAGGCCGATAAAACAAATAAGCCATATGGTCAGAAATGTGTTTCAGAATGCAATTGGCAAAGCGGATACAGAAGCTTAGGAGACAAGGTAGGAGGCATGGAAGAAGCAGGAATGTTCCAACTCTTGAGACTTTATAGGGAGGGACCATTGAAGCAGCATCACCCACAGAGAAGAAAATTCCCTGTGGCTTTATCATGCTGCACTGACCTTGCATGTATTTTTCTCCACCATTCTCAAATTTAGTGGATGAAAGATCACTCAATGAAACTGATGTGTTTTTTTTTTTAACTTTCATGTGTTATGGACCAGAGATAGGAAATACAAAACGTTTACAATTATATGGGGATTAAAACAATAAGCAATTCAGCTGGACACAGACAGAGGTGCACCATCAACCCAAGGAGGAACTGTCCATGATTCTGCATTTCTACACCAAGAGCCAGGAAAGCCTTCTGGGGGAGGTGACATTCGGTTCAATCCTGAAAGATCATAGTTACATTCCAGATGGGGAAAGATGGAAAGGGTATTTCAAAGAAATTGATGCTTGAAGCCTTGGAGGCTCTCCATAGAAATATAGTCGTTCTTTATGACTGAAAGCAATGCCCAAAGGATATCCATAACTTTCTTAGAGAAGCTGTGTGATGAGCTGCACTTTAGATGTAGACAGGCTGATTAAATCCTGTCTCCATCTGTTGGGGACTATGTAACCATGGGCAGGGTATATAACCTCTCTATCCCTCTCTGTAAAATGAGAATAATAATAGAGCTTACCCCCATGGGGTTGCTATGAAGATTAAATAAATTAACTCTTGCAAAGCATTAGAAATCCTTAATCCATAGCACAATATAAAGGCTCTAATTGAAATGTGATGGGCATAATTCTCCTAGTAAAAATTTTCCTAGAGTTTTCTCTTCTTCTTAATTCCCATTGGATGGATATGTACCCTAAAGAAATTTCTTCTCTTCTTGAAATCTCTTACTCATTCAGTGGTCTAGAGCAGTATATCATCTGTTCTGTTGTTAATTTTTCCTTTCCCAGGGCGCCTGGGTGGCTCAGTCGGTTGAGCGTCTGACTTCAGCTCAGGTCATGATCTCACAGTTCATGAGTTCGAGCCCTGCGTGAGGCTCTGTGCTGACAGCTTGGAGCCTGGAGCCTGCTTCAGATTCTGTGTCTCCCTCTCTCTGTCCCTCCCCTGCTCGCTCTCTCTTTCAAAAATAAGTAAACACACAAAAATTTTTTTAAATTCTCCTTAGAAACTTGTTTTTCAAATTAGAATTTCTTGTCTTGAATGTGTCTTCTTGCTTGTGAATTTCTGCCATTTCACTAGAATTATAGCAAAAAGTACACTATTGTCAAATGCCAGTTCCCTAAAATCACCAGGCAACCTGCACATAAGACAGACTTGTGCTCATCTCTTACTGCTATGAGGGAGAACACCAACTCCAAAGACCTTTGGCAAGGTGTCAGGGGCAGGGAGGCAAAGTGGGAATTGGTGTGAACTTGAGGTTTAGTTTAGGCAGGTCTTCCAAAGCAGGGTCTAATTGAGAGTGTGCAAGGATTATGATACAACTATTGAATATTGGTGGAAACAGCAGAGTGAGAGTTTTGGAGGCAAGAAATTCAGAAAACTTAGGACACAGGCTCTGTATTGACCTTTCCATTGGAGAGTTGATGGGAGCTTCTATGATGAACAATCAGGCCATTCGTTGGGGCAAGAGTTTCCTGAAATGGTAAAGCCATGCCAATATTATGAGTGCAGTATGTGGGGGGTAATGTCGGACTCCAGTGTCCAAACTTGTGTGTGAAGGTGAATTGTTTTGTTTTGGTTTTTGTTTTTTGTTTTTTTGTTTTTGTTTTGCTTAACAACCATAACATTTTCCTAAATCCGAGTTTGCTGTGATGGTAGAGAGAATACATTCTGAAGCCAGAATGCTGGTGTTGAAACTCAGCTTCCTCAGTTTAACCCCTGTCATCTTGGACAACATTTTTCACCTCTTTGGGTCACCAAATCCTCATTTGCAAGTGGAAATGTTTACAATAGCACTTAGTTATGGATCATTATGAGAATTGAGTGTAGTATGTATAAAGCTCTTAACATACTGTCTGACGTACAGTGAATATTCAATAAATAACAGCTATTACTGATCTAAAATTAAAGACTAGGGTGATATTTTTTCATTCAAGTCACAAATTATCTGTGTTAGAGCTATTTTAACGATTGTGTTCAATGTATATATTTTTTAAAAATTACTTAAGTAGCTGGAAGAAAATGTACTTACACAATCAAAATTCTTGGCTCACTTTTTAAAAAAATTTTCTGGAAATGTCTTCAATTCTTTAATTGCAGACATTTTGAGAATTTTTGTCTCTAGTCCCCTAGTCTTTTTATTCTAAATGATCTCCACTCTGGCTAAGATGATCTCCACTCTGGCTAAGATGTCTGATCTTTTTCCTTCTTAAATGTGAACACTGGATAACCCTAAGTATCTTGGGCTCCTGCTCAATTCAGCGTACTTTGATTATACTCTTGCCCAAGATTCTGCCACCTGGCATTACATTCCTTGTCTCAATTCTCCCCTTATTCTTCCACTTGCACACACTTGAAATTATATTTAAGTCCTCCCAGCTCTCATTTGCCCTTTGTCTACAAAGCTCCCATCATACAATCCAGAAAATTGTTAATCTATATTGGCCTCATAGTCTTAGCCTGGCTCTAACCCCATGACCATGCCGCTGGGTCAGGTGCTTCTCATCTCTTGATACATGAACTCTTTCAATTGCTTTGCAGTGCTTTCCCTAGGTTAAAATCTATTGCTTTTTATATTCATCTCCCATACTGCTGCCAGATTTTTCTTCATAAAATACAGATAATATCGAGTCACTTATCTGTTCAAAGAACTCCAGTGACTCGCCATGGCTGACTGAGGAAAGGTCACTGTGGTATTCAGCGTCCTCCAACACCTGTCTCTATGCCAGCCTCTGGTCAAAATCTTCTTCTGTCCTTCACACAGTGCTTCAGAATGTGCACTAACCTCGTACAGGTATGCCCTTGCTCAAGTGCTCCTCACCTGAACTGATCCTTTCGCTTGCCTTTTTTCCTCATTTCAGTGTTGTGTTGCTCTTTCCCCCTGGAGATTTAACTTATTCTCCTGGTGACCCTAAAGTACTTCCCTTCTCTACTTTCTCGGAGTAATAGGAAAATATGGGTTTGGAGAGCCTGCATCTCAGGATTTTTGGAGTCCTGGATAAGAAAAAGGATAGAGAACCCTGAGTAAAACGTTTTGGTAGGAAAGAGAATATTTTTCCAAGTGAGAAAAGAAATTCCAAAAACTTAAACATTTGTTAAAACTGATGAAAACTATAAAAATCACAAATCGTGTAATATGATGTAATATTCTCATGAATGAATTACCTGCCACATCTGTATAACACCAGTGATAATATTTTATATAATAAAGGCAATATTTATATATTATAATAGAGTTAGTTGTAGTATATCATTATCTGTTATAATACCAGGGATAATATTATATAATACTTTCTGCTGTACATAGTAGAAATATAATTCAGTATTTCATTCATCATGATTGATCAAATAATGTTTCAGATTATCAATAGCTTAGAATTTCCTTCTGTCTAAAAACATCTCACTATAATGAAAAATCATAGGATTATCAAATCTGAGGAAGTTCTATCAACTTTTTTCATATATGAGCTGGACTACCTTGAAGAGTATTCCATAGACTAGACTCTGTCTCTAAACATTTCAAGAAGTTTGAAGACAGACACTTTTGGGGGTACATGCTTGAGGACATCTTGATCTTGCAACACAACTCTTGCACTTGGCAAGAAGGTGTCATGACCCTGGGGGAGTACACAGGGACAGAAGAGTCCTTTTCTACCCAAGAACCCCTAACCTGAGCTAATTCCACATGGAAGTTACCATACACAACATAACTATTCCACCAAACTGATACTAAATGTATGCCTGACTCAGCATCTACCTAGCTGACTCCTGGTAACGCCCCGGCCACTCCACTATCACCCAAAAGAAAGGTACGAAATGAGGGGGAGGTTGACTGGAAAGACCGACTGGAGTTCAACAATTTCTACTTAAATAGCTCCTTTAATTGCTGGGACTCCACCCAATGACGGGTCCTAAAAATAAGATCAACTTATCTTCATTAACCTCAACAGTGTGCTGAGGATAGATTAATTCACCTCCAACAACCCTTTTCTTCCCTGCCATGTTGTATTGCACTTTATTGTACACACGTGTTGTGTACATGCACTTTGTTGATCTTTGGTGCTAACATGTCTAATTCTCTCTGGGACTGATGATTGGCAATGAGTTTTAATTGTCTTTGTACCTTTCATGGTAGCTGCACTCTGTGAATATCCTATGATTATGTGTTGATTTAAATGGAATAGTTAGAGAATAGCCAGGAGTCATGTTGAAAATTACATCTCTTCCTTCTTTACACGTCGGGATAGAGGTCAGAGATATAGCCATACTAGTTAAAATTAATTTCAGGTACTTCTATATTTAAGAAACTAATTAGCTTTTGCAGGGATAAATTCATGCAACAGTGAGAGTATATCAAGCTGATTATATTTTGTGCATAAAAAATAACTGTCAGAGAAGGACAAAAAAGCAAAATGTCTGTGAGTGAATAATTAAAAGACCAGTGTTCTCTCTAATAATATTAATCAAATGAAAGGATCTAAAACTAACATATTTCCTTCTGGGAAACTACACATTAATCATATTTACATTAAGTTGAGTCATGTGAAATTGCCACGACTTTGCTGTGTCTATCATATACGATGGCAATTCTGTACAATTCAACCCAATGCATTAATATATTTGTTGCTCAGTTTTTAGTCATAAAATCCAGCAAAAAAGTAACATTTTTCCCTGTACTCAGTCCTCAGATTGCTTTTAGAAATATTAGATTGCGTCAAGTAAGTATTCAGCTAGTGGTTATGTTTCATTTAGCCATGTTTACTGTGAAAAGACAATAGCTGTAAACAAAAGCCAATCCACTAGGATACTTATTTATAAGCTGTAATTCTCTGTACTTTCACACAATGGGTAACTTCATTCTGTGATCTTAGACAAACATTGAAGTGCAATATCTACATTTGAGCTTTGTGTGGAGACAAGTAAAAAGCAAGACCCGCCAAAGTTAATATAGCCAGATAATGCATTTTTTCCAGAAACGCACACCCAAAACAGAGCATATGTTATACACAGCTGTGCTACCATAACCTCTATTTTTCCCCACCATGTGTTCTCAAAAGGCTTGTTTCATTTTTTTCCCATCAAAACTTAGAGTTATTTCATGTCAGATCTTGATCAGCAATTTCCATGAGGTTTGTAATTACTGGAATACAGCTGGAATACAATACAATATAAAAATGGAATTTAAAAAACCAGGGCAATAATTAATAAAGTAATGTATATGTATATATCACAAACAGGTGTGTGCGTGTGTGTGTGTGTGTGTTTAGTAGCAAATCTGGGATCACAAAGTGAAGGGTAGAAATCAACAGTAACTCTGAAGCTCAGAGATAAGCCAATGTGAATTTTTTTTAATGTTTGTTTATTTTTGAGAGGAGGGGAGGGGCAGAGAGAAAGGAGGACAGAATATCCGAAGCAGGATCCACACTGACAGCTGAGAGCCCGATGCGGGGCTCAAACTCACAAACCGTGAGATCAGTACCTGAGCCGAAGTCAGACCCTTAACCAACTGAGCCACCCAGGCGCCCCTCAGTGTTTATATTTTGATCTAACACCTGCCAATCCTTTCTCTATGCCTATATGTAAATTATAAAATTTGATTTTTAATGGAATAGCTTTATTATGACATAATTCACATACCATACAATTCACTCATTTAAAGTGCAGCTTTCAGTGGTATTTTATCAATTATCTGTAACCATTACCCAAGTCATTTTTGGAACATTTTCATCACCTGAGAAAAAACTCTGTATGTTTTTAACCATCACCCTTCTCTCCTCCAGCATTAGACTGCCTCTCATCTACTTTCTCTATAGAATCCTCTGTTTCAAACTTTCATAAGAATGAAATCATAGAGCTTGCGGGGTGTTGTGACTGGATTCTTTCACTAAGCATGACATCTTCATGGTTCATCCGTGTTGTGGCATGTGTCAGTATTTCATTCCTTATAATGTCCCATGTCATGTACATATCACATTTGTCCATCCATTCATCTGTTGAAGGACATTTAAATTGTTTCTACTTTTTGGCTCTAATGAATAACGTAGAAACTTCTGGATAGACATACACTTTCCTTTCTCTTGGGTAGGCACCATGAGTGGTGTCGCCGGGGCATTTGGAAACTCTGTCTAATCATGAGGGGAACTTTCAGACTGTTTTCGTTTTGCTACTCACCCACAGAGCAGTAACACGAGAGTCATTTGAGGTTTGACTGAGTATTTTCTTCACAGCCACCTGTCAAAGGAGGTGGCAGCAGAGCGTGGCATTGGCCCTGCTCCACAGGAGAGGCCAGTGAGTGGGGAAGAAATCCCCTCTCAACACATATAGAATGTTCATCCCTCTCTACTGTTCTCTAGATCTTTCCTCTTGCCTCTGTGATGTTATGTTACATTGCTTGGATGTGTGTTTTACTCTTTCTTCTCTATCCCTAATGCATATGAAGCTCAATATTTTTAAAGTGTATAAACATGGTGACAGTGCTTATGAGATATGTGAAAATAGAGTAAAAATAAAGTAAAAAGAGAGTTAATTTCCACAGAAGAAACCATTCAGGAGGACTTCACTGATGAAAGATCAACTTATTGTATAAAGAACCTACATTCCAAGTAAAGATGATATCTCATGCCCTTCAAAATAGGTTATGAGGGGCGCCTGGGTGGCTTAGTCGCTTGTGTCCGACTTTTGCTCGGGTCATGATCTCGCGGTTCGTGGGTTCAAGCCCCGCATCGGGCTCTGTGCTGACTGCCAGCTCAGAGCCTGGAGCCTGTTTCAGTCTGTGACTCCCTCTCTCTCTGACCCTCCCCTGCTCACGCTGTCTCTCTCTCTCTCTCTCCTATAAATAAATAAAACATTAAAAAAAACACAAAATAGGTTATGAAATATATATACAAATATATACAAGTAAAATATGTCATTAAATGGCTGATGCTATTAGAAACAGGTTGGAAGGTTCTTATGATATATTCTTTACAATGTAGGAATTAAAATATATTTTAAGACTTGATCTGTGACATAGCTATTGTTATCATATATAGCCAATATTTTTTTCAAATGAAATATCGTATCCTCTTAAATCAGTTTCCTCAAAAGCCCAGCGGAACCACAAAGTAATTCTTCTTACTAGGGATAAAGGGCTGTAGCAGAGTTTTTTCATAAATATAGATAAGTCAATATCACAATGAATCACTTTCCCTATTTTCTGCAATTTAATTTTGTCCTTTTGTCCAAGGTAAGAAGTAAAGGATTGAATGTTTGAAGTATGGAGCAAAATTTTGCATTTTGAGTACTTAAAAAGTGAGTAAGGGGTGCCTGGTTGGCTCAGTCAGTTAAGCATCTGAATCTTGGTTTCGGCTCAGGTCATGATCTCAGGGTTGTGGGTTCAAACCCCAGGTTGTGGGTTTGGGCCCTGCATCATGGGTTTGGGCCCTGAGCTAGGCTCTGCACTGAGCGTGGAGCCTGCTTGGGATTCTCTCTCTCTCCCTCACTCTCTTCCCCTCCCCCACATGCACCCACACTCTCTCTTTCTCTCAAAAGAAGGAAACTTAAAAAAAATTGAGTAATGCTTCATTGG
>NW_027528362.1:7924548-7932363 GCF_008692635.1 Crocuta crocuta | reverse complement strand
GGGCTCTGTGCTGACTGCCAGCTCAGAGCCTGGAGCCTGTTTCAGTCTGTGACTCCCTCTCTCTCTGACCCTCCCCTGCTCACGCTGTCTCTCTCTCTCTCTCTCCTATAAATAAATAAAACATTAAAAAAAACACAAAATAGGTTATGAAATATATATACAAATATATACAAGTAAAATATGTCATTAAATGGCTGATGCTATTAGAAACAGGTTGGAAGGTTCTTATGATATATTCTTTACAATGTAGGAATTAAAATATATTTTAAGACTTGATCTGTGACATAGCTATTGTTATCATATATAGCCAATATTTTTTTCAAATGAAATATCGTATCCTCTTAAATCAGTTTCCTCAAAAGCCCAGCGGAACCACAAAGTAATTCTTCTTACTAGGGATAAAGGGCTGTAGCAGAGTTTTTTCATAAATATAGATAAGTCAATATCACAATGAATCACTTTCCCTATTTTCTGCAATTTAATTTTGTCCTTTTGTCCAAGGTAAGAAGTAAAGGATTGAATGTTTGAAGTATGGAGCAAAATTTTGCATTTTGAGTACTTAAAAAGTGAGTAAGGGGTGCCTGGTTGGCTCAGTCAGTTAAGCATCTGAATCTTGGTTTCGGCTCAGGTCATGATCTCAGGGTTGTGGGTTCAAACCCCAGGTTGTGGGTTTGGGTCCTGCATCATGGGTTTGGGCCCTGAGCTAGGCTCTGCACCGAGTGTGGAGCCTGCTTGGGATTCTCTCTCTCTCCCTCACTCTCTTCCCCTCCCCCACATGCACCCACACTCTCTCTTTCTCTCAAAAGAAGGAAACTTAAAAAAAATTGAGTAATGCTTCATTGGGAGACTACCTGAGGACCTTTCCTTTCCCTTCTCACATCATTCATGTTAGTATATCACAGTTTTTACTATATTTTTGAAATACTACCAAAAAAAGAACTAAAAGGAAGTGCATATGAGATAAGTAGTTATCTACATTTAAAGAGAATAAAATATCAAACAAAGTGACAGGTGGGATAATTCCACCACGATCGGAGCTCTTGCGTACTGGTAATGAGCTAGGATGCAGGAAAGATCGCGCTTCATGCCACATCCTAGACGTGCCCATTCACAGGCATGTAACCTTAGGCAGTTTGATTCAACTTCAGGGCCTCTGACTTCTAAATGGAGCTTTACTATGAAACGCATCTACTTTCCAGGGCTTACAAATGGATTATATATCAAGTGGCAGAAACAGAGAAAACTGTCAATAAAAGTCAATAGAAGTTAACTTTGGACTTCAAAGCCAGTCTATTAGGGAGATCAGAGTGACTTGAGTGGGAAATGGTATTTTCTTAGCTCATAATCTAAGAATTTCTTTTTGTAAAGTACTATGTGAATTTTTTAAAAATGTGCACAATTGCACTTCCATTAAACGTATATGCACGTGCCTGTGGAGTTTTCTACATACCATTTTTATACATGTCCACAGCATTGGGAATGGAGGATGACACTCTAAATGTTTAACTAAATTATTAATAGAGTGCATGCGAGATTCATGCTAACAGGTTTTTAATCTGAAGTTTGGTTATAAACAAGTTCATATTCTGCACAAAGATGGGAATACAACTAATGCCACAGGCAAGTAGACCTAAAAAGGTTTCAAACCCATTCCAATGGTTTAAAGGTCTAACTTTATGCTATGTGTATTTTACCGCAGTTTAACAAAATAAATACTGAGAAGTTTTAGGAGGGATTCAACTTGATGGTGAACCACAGGAGCCAGGTGCTGGTAGGGGAAGGTGAGGCAGGACCCTGGCATCGGATCTGAGAAAGAACTGCAAAACTAGGGCACTTGGGGCCCTCATTTACAACTGTATGCAGGTGGCTCTCCGCCTCTTTCCAGTTTCCTGGTACACTTCCTGCCTCCTTTGGGATCACACCCACTATGAGCCTGCTTACACTACTTAATTGTTGAATGATTGCTCTATTGTTTTCTTCTCATTCTCTTTGATAAACTGGCCATCCTGTGGTTTATCTTGTTCTAATATGATTACCAGCTTCATCTTAATTACTTATCTTTAAATTTTCCATCATTTGGAAATGCACCATTAGATATGAACCGTGCTCACCTGCTCTCTTGCAAACAGTCAATCCCTTTGTTGAGGACTTAGGAGCTCTGTTCTTAGAGGCTTCCGGCCTTTCTCCCTGGGCAAACCTCTGAGCCATTGCTCTGGATCCTTGGGTGCCCTCAATCGACTGGTCTTCCCCACTTACCTCTCCCATCTCGGAACTTCCTCCCAGTGAATGATCAGAAGTGGAGGTAGTCAGGGCTCCATATTATTGGCATGTCGTGCTTGCAGTGAGGCATCCATCCAGTCAGCTTAGAGTGGTCTGATAACCCCCTTTAGGACAAGCCTGGTTGTACCAGCTGCCGATGAACCAAAGGTGAGATTCTCTGCAGGAGTTGCTCTCAGACAGGACAAAGTTCCATTCTGTTTGTCTTGGCCTTGGCCAGTGTTCATCCAGGGGCTGGTCATTGAGGAGAGGAGTGGGGAGGGTGAGGTGGTGCCAGGCAGACATCACCTACCCTCCCCATCCACCAGCCCAGGGTGGGATGAGGTCTGCCAAGACGGGCGCTCCTCTTCGAATCTCATGCATTTTGTGACCCGACCACTTCGAAGCTAACCCTCACCTTCTGCCCAACCTTGCTTTGCCTAGTGCTTCCCAGGAAACGCCCTGACCCCAAACCTCAGCAACTCAGCGTGTGTTTCTTGGGGAATCTCATCCATGCCTGGAAGGGTCTGAGGGACACTGTAGACAAGGCTTCAAGTTTACTAGCTATGGGGCACAATAATCCTAATCTCCGGAAGCCATGGATCAATTATATTGCATGGCACAATGGTATAAAACCTGCAGATAGACTTGAGGTTGCTAATTAAGTAAACTAAGAGAGGACAATTATTCTGATTCATCCAGGTGAACCCAATCCTAAGGGCCTTTAAAGTGGAGGATGGAGGGGTGCCTGGGTGGTCAGTAGATTGGACTTTGGTTCAGGTCATGATCTCAAGGTTTCTGAGTTCAAGCCCTTCCACCCCCCTCCAGACTCCTCACCTCCACCTCCCGTCGCACTCTGTGCTGACAGCTCAGAGCCTGGAGCCTGCTTCGGATTCTGTGGCTCATGCACGTTCTCTCTCTTTCTCTCTCTCAAAAATAAATACTAAAAAAATAAAACATAAAGTGGAGGATGGAGGCACTGGAGGCACAAGAAAGAGAGCTGGAGAATTTGTAGCCTGAGAAACGTTTGGTGGCTCCTGCTCGCTGTGAAAGAGGAGCAAAGGGAGGGGGAGAAGAGCTGAGCAGCGCCAACATCTGGAAAGGTAGGGCCCCTGGGCGGTTCGGTCCATTCAGGGTGAGACTCTTGGTTTCCGCTCAGGTCATGATCCCACCGTTCATGAGTTGGAGCTCCATGTGGGCTCTGCACTGACAGCACAGAGCCTGCCTGGGATTCTCTCCCTTTCTTTCTGTCCCTGCACTCATGCTCTGTCTCTCTCCCCTCCCCCAATAAATAAATAAACTTAATTTTTTTAGTTGGTTTTAAAAATCTAGAAAGGTAAGGGGACCAATTCTCCCCTAGAGCCTCAAAAGGAACACACCCCTGCCCACACATAGATTTGAGGCAGGTGGAACAGACTTCGGAATTTTGATCTCCAGAATTGGTAGGAAATAAATTTCTAACAGCAGCAAAAGAAAATGAATACACTTACTTTCTTTTTCCTCTGTAACAGGCTGGGTTTTAAGTCTGTCACTGACCATTTATATATTTTCCTCCAGGGGTCTGTGCCTTTCTCAAAAGGAAAAATTACAGCTCCCTCATATGTGGCTGCTGGCCCAAGATCTCTCTCTCTCTCTCTCTCTCTCTCTAATTGATCCATCAATGAATTAAAACAGTACCGTAGATTAAGCAAAATTTGATTAAGGAAATTTTTGTTTGGAAGTTCCAGTTTATCTTCTATTTCTCACCACCTTGTGAGAAGTCTTATGCCAACACTTCGAGAACCCCAATAATTTTCTCTCTCTCATCCCTGCTGTCTTCAGGAGAGGAAACAGTTATAAAAGTAACTGAAAGTACACAAAATCAGGTTTAAAACAGAAAACTACATTTACACATACAGGGTTATAAAGCATCACCTCCCCCTGGGACAAATAAACTGGTAAAATATAAGTTGTCGTCTAAGCGACCTGTCCTACATTGTATTTACTTTTTATTGGTCGGGAAACATGTTTCTTGCCGTTTTATGGAACAGATGAAGCAGGAAATAATTAATCTCAGCATCATGCCATTGGCAGTTTCAGAAGTAGACACAACAGAAAGTGTCTAGTAGCTAATACTTTGGGGATGGCTCAAAGCTGTCATTAAAGTTTTTTTTGTTTTTTCTTTTTGTCTTAAGAAATAGCTATATTAAGAAAATTTTTCTTTTTTTTAGTTTTTTAATAGATTATTGTCAAGTTGGTTTCCATGTAACACCCTGTGCTCATCCCCACAAGTGCCCTCCTCCATGCCTATCACCCCTCTTCCCCCNTGGCTTGGGAATAAAAGTGATGCTGGCTTCATAAAATGAGTCCGGAAGTTTTCCTTTGATTTCTATTTTTTGTAATAACTTGAGAAGAATGGGTATGAATTCTGTTTTAAATATGTGGTAGAATTCCCCAGGAAAGCCATCTGGCCCTGGGTCTTATTTGTTGGGAGATTTTTGATGACTGATTCAATTTCTTCACTAGTTATGGGTCTGTTCAGGTTTTCTCTGTTCCTGTGTGAATTTTGGTAGTGAGTGTGTGTTTAGGAATTTGTCCATTTCTTCTAAGTTGTCCAATTTGTTGGCATATAATTTTTCATAGTATTCCCTGATAATTGCTTGTATTTCTAAGGGGTTGCTTGTAATAAATCCATTTTCATTCATGATTTTGTTTATAAAGGACACAATGACTCTAAACCCATATTTTTCAATAATAACACTGAATGTAAATGGACTAAATGCCCCAATCAAAAGACGTAGGGTAGCAGAATGGATAAAAAAAACAAAATCCATCTATTTGCTGACTACAAGAAACTCATCTGAGACCTGAAGACACCTTCAGAATCAAAGTAAGAGGATGGAGAAATATCTATCATGCTACTGGAAGTCAAAAGAAAGCTGGATTAGGTATACTTATATCAGACAAGTTGGACTTTAAAGTAAAGGCTAACAAGGGATGACAAAGGGCATTATGTAATAATTACAGGGTCTATCCATCAGGAAGAGTTAACAATTATAAATGTCTATGCACCAAATATGGAAGCACCTAAATATATAAAACAATTAATCACAAACAGAAACAATCTTATGGATAAGAATGTGCTAATAGTAGGGGACTTTAATACTCCACTTACAGCAATGGATACATCACCTAAACAGAAAATCACTAAAGACACAATGGACTTGAATGGCACATCGAACCAGATGGATTTGACAGATATATTTAGAACTCTACATCCTGAGGCCATGGAATTCACTTTCTTCCCAAGTGCACATGGTACATTCGCCAAGATAGATCACTTACTGGGACATAAAGCAACCCTCAATAAACATAAAAGAATTGAGATCATAGCATGCACACTTTCAGATCACAATGCTATGAAAGTTGAAATCAATCACAGGAAGAAGTCTGGAAAACCTTCAAAAACATGGAGGTTAAGGAACACCCTACTAAAGAATGAATGGGCCAATCAGGCAATTAGAGAAGAAATTAAAAATATATATGGAAAGAAATGAAAATACAACAATCCAAACTCTATGGGATGCAGCAAAGGCAGTCCTAAGAGGAAAGTCCATTACACTCCAGGCCTATTTCAAGAAATTAGAAAAAGCAGAAGTACAAAATCTCACAGCTCACCTAAAGGAACTAGAGGGAGAGCAACAAGAGCACCCCCAACCCAGTAGGAGAAGAGAAATAATAAAAATCAGGGCAGAAATAAACAATATAGAAACCAAAGAAACAGTTGAACAGATCAATGAAACCAAGAGCTGGTTTTTTGAAAACATAAACAAAATTGACAAACCTCTAGGCAGGCTTCTCAAAAAGAAAAGAGAGAGCACCCAAATCAAGTCTGCTTTGCATTGTAGCGTGAAAACAGTGGGCACCTTTTCCCCTGAAAAAGTAGCGGGAGGGGGCAGAGTGAGAGCAGATTGGTCTTCTGTTGTACAAATTGACACCTTCTTTATGTATGAGGGCCATTCACCAAGGCATTTGACAATTGCTTCTGCCATGCAGAATCTTCTTTCGTTTTGCTCAAATTAAAATATTTTCAGTCTTAAGGAATGTAAACCACCACTGAGAACCTGGCTTTGGGAAATGTCACCTACTTCCTAAGGAGCATTTAGTGCAAAAGAAGAGACACGAAAACAGCACCAAATAAAAGGATCCAATTGTTAAATCATGTGGATTTGAAATGTTTTCAATAAACTGTGTCTTTTTTTATGTTTTATTTATTTTTGAGAGAGAGAGAGAGATAGCATGAGCAGGGGAGGGTCAGAGAGAGGAGACACAGAATCCGAAGACCGCCTCTAAGCTCTGAGCTGGGTATCAGCACAGAGCCCAATGTGGGACTCGAACCCACAAACCGTGAGATCATGACCTGAGCTGAAGTCAGATGCTTAACCGACTGAGCCACCCAGGCGCCCCCATCAACTGTGTCTTAAAGGTCAGGGAAAGGTGCTAGTGGGTCTTCCAGCACATGCTACCTACTGGATAACAGTATCCATCATCATCCAGCTTATGGGAACGTTGGCCTAACACAGCACCCCCAGAGGGAGAGGAGGGCACCGGGTCACCCAGGGAAGGGAGGTCTGTCTGTGAGCCACTGCTGCTCCGCTCTCTCTCACGGTGGGTGATGGCTGCGGCTCTGTGCATCCTTCTGCGGTTCATAAACCGCCTGCTTTCCTGTCTGCCTATCCATCTGTGCAAATGGGATTCGGTGTGATTTTAAGTCTGTCTGAAAATGAGATTCAGTTGCAAGGTAAGAACTGTTAATAGAAGTGAACAAATGGAATAAAAAAGGTGTTGATATGTTAACTTGTAAGCTGACTTCCCACAGAGATCTCTTTAATACGAGAGCAACCTCGCTGTGATCATTCTCCTTCGATAGCGCTGTCCTCTGTCGCGCTTACCTGTGACTCAGGACACGGCTAAGGCTTCATGAAAAACCAGATGCACCTCAGGGGCCAGTCAAGGTGACCGAACTCCTATTAGGCGTTAGGCTACATATCTTGGCCTTTTTCAGCTCCGGGAAAATATTTTGTGTAGCGTTTTCCCTCCCATAGACAATCACATTGATTCAAGCGTGGGCACGTGCGCACACACACACACACACACACACACACAGGCTACCTTTCTTTCCTTGTAATTTTTTTTTTATATATATATTTTTATTTATTTCTAGGAGAGAGAGAGAGACAGTGTGAGCAGGGGAGGGTCAGAGAGAGAGGGAGACACAGACTGAAACAGGCTCCAGGCTCTGAGGGGTCAGCACAGAGCCCGACGCGGGGCTCGAACCCACGAACCGCGAGATCATGACCTAAGTGAAAGTCGGACGCTTAACCAACTAAGCCACCCAGGCGCCCCAACTTTCCTTGTAATTTCTTAAGTTGCACCTTACATTGAACTAGCCACACCTCAGTTCCATTCCAGCTGTGGATCAAATAGCACCTCCGCTCAACTGTGCTAGGGGGTCTTTTCTGAGTGTCCAGTGGAGAAATGTGTGCAATTCCAGCACAATGACAGATAAGGCTAAAGACT
>NW_027528362.1:7876544-7924505 GCF_008692635.1 Crocuta crocuta | reverse complement strand
TTTTTTTTTTTTTTTTTTTTTTTTTTTTTAATGGAGAAGAGAAAAAGGAGAAAAATCTGTTCACATATCTGACAGGCTGCCTAAATAAGGCTTGTATTGGTTGACATAAATTGAGCAGTTTAGAAGCTAATCACGCAAGACAGCTTTGTTAAGAGTCAACCATAAACTTGACAGAACGCATCTAACTTGCGTCCACTTTGCTAGCATCACCAACATCTCGAACTGAACTCATTTTGTCTTCTTACAAGTGCACATCTTTTAGGTCTGATAAATAAAATTAATATTAATATTTCAGCGCAGCAGGGGCTATATTTGATCATACAGAGGAGCACCGAAATGAATGTTTAATATGGTGTCCACTTAGGATCCTGCAAATATCATTACTGGCATTTGTCCAACCAAAGAAAAAAAGTGGGGGAGGAAACGACATACTGCTTATTTTAATTAGGAGAAATTATGTGGTCCAATAAAGCATGACAGCCTGCATAATGAGAGGAGAGACCCATGTTTATGGGAGAATTATCGGTGACAAAAAAAATGTTAGCAGTGTGTGTGTTTTACTGAGGCGGCTGAAATTCACTGCTTTATCTTCTCATTCAAAATTCCTTGCATTCGCCTTTTTAAAATAAACTGATATGAAGCAGGAGGTGGGGAAAGGGTAAGTGTTTGTTTTCGTTGCTCAACAAAAATGAAGANCCTCTGTTCGAGTCTTTCATATGTGTTACATACATGTGCATGTATATTACATAAATGCACAAATAGATAGATAGATATACTTGTATTTCCTGTTTTCAAAAAAATAAAGCATTTGAAACAGACAAAATGGGACAGAAGGAAGAGATTGAAAAATGGGTCAATTATCGATTATAATAATAATAATAAAGATTATTCCTCTTTCCTTATATTTGTTTATAGAGACACACAGAGTGCTTAGTTCATAGCCTTCTANGGGGCTTGAATTCACAAACCGTGAGATTATGACCTGAGCCGAATTTGGACACGTAACCGACTGAGCCACCCAGGCGCCTCATAACTTAAACCACATTTTATAAAGATAACTTTATTTGATATTACTGAAACTGTGAGGGAAGGAAACCTTTTTTTTTCCTAATTGCTAACTCATACACCATATGTTTTATTTATTTTTATTTTTTTATATATTTATTTTTTTATTTTTTTATATTTTTTTTTAATGTTTTTTATTTATTTCTAGGAGAGAGAGAGACAGCGTGAGCAGGGGAGGGTCAGAGAGAGAGGGAGTCACAGACTGAAACAGGCTCCAGGCTCTGAGCTGGCAGTCAGCACAGAGCCCGACACGGGGCCCGAACCCATGAACGGCGAGATCATGACCTAAGCGAAAGTTGGACGCTTAACCGACTAAGCCACCCAGGCGTCCCACACCATATGTTTTAGATACCTAGTGTATATCCAAACACAATGCCATAGGCCAAAACATGAATTTTGATAAATCCTGCTGTTTAAAAACTCCTGCCTGGCAAAATCATCATAATCAGCATTTCAAAAAGTATCAAACAAACTAAAGAAAAAAAAGAACAAAGATCAACATGTTAGTTATAGAGGCGCTGGGCGACTGTCTGTTGAGTGTCTGACTCGATCTCAGCACAGGTCATGATCTCACCATTAGTGAGACTGAGCCCCATGTTGGGCTCTGCGTTGACAGTGTGGGGACAGCTTGAGACTCTCCCTCTCCCTCGGCCCCTGCCCTGCATGTGCTTTCTCTCTCCCTCTCAAAATAAATAAATAAACTTAGAAAATATGTTAGTTATATAACTAATATATAAACATTTTCAGGATCTGGAAAAATAATTACACGAATAGAAATTTTAAAAAATTTGAGCATGTGAATCACAAAAGAACATCAGAAAAGAGCCAATAATGGATACAAATGGCTGTATTCAATTATTCAAGGAATGTAAATTAAAACACTCAATACATAAAATGTTTGTCTAACACATCTTCAAAATTGAACTTAAAATACGCAATATTTAGTTCTATTAGGATTTCAGACAAATAAATGCTCATTTTTTCCTAATACCTGTGGAAGCACAAATTATGTTGACTTTTCAGAAGGCATTTTGACAGTGTACAATAAATATTTTTAGTAAGTGATTATTGGTGTTCATAACACTTTAAGGAATTTGTGCTTTGGGATTAATAAAGCATATTGCTTGCTCTTAGGGTCTTCTTTTTATATTATTTTTTACAAGGGTATAAAACAAAACCAACCAAAAAGAAATTAGTTTTAGAAATTAGGATTTTCTAATATGGGGTTATAAAAAGGATTCCATTTAGCTGTAAAGAGAAATGTTTCAAAACATATTGTTTAATATAAAAAACTCGTTATAAAAAGGGTCAGCATTAGGACATTTCTTTCTTNTATTCCCAATGAATTTTATTTTATAATTTAAAGAAATAAGGAAAAACTAAGAAGAGTTAAGAAATGGATGACTTGGTAGGTGTAGATGAATAAAATACAGCAAATCAAAAGGATGGATGTATGTATGTACATATGCACGTATATATGCATGTACATATGTATGTATGTACATATGTATGTATGTACATATGTATGTATGTATGTATTTGGCGGGGAGGGGGACAGAGAGAATCCCAAGCATCTTCACACTGTGAGCACAGAACCAGACCTGGTGTTCAAACTCATGAACCCTGAGATCGTGACCTGAGCCAAAGTCAGATACTCAACCAACTGAGCCACCCAGGTACTCCTATTTATATTTATGAAATATATATATATATTCATATATATATATATATGTGGTAAGGAGAGAAGAGGTATGGGCAAGTGAGGGAAGTAGACGTGAAGGAATGAGTCCCCTCTGACCCTGAACACACTGAAGGTGTTAAGGATGCTCCGAGAGCCCAAAGCACAGTGTACAGGGCAGGGGACCTAAAGGATGGCCTTCCAAAGGGACAGTTTTCATTGTCTGTCTCCCCCTGGGAAGAATAAGGCAAAGAGGAAATACTGAGCTACCCTTTACCAAATGGTGAAAATTAATAGAAGCAATAAAAGGGAAATCTATGTTCCTCAGCAACAAAGGAAACAAAGTAAATGATCCTAATTAAAAATTATGCTACTATCCAAATCTACCACACCACCAAAAAAAAATAAAAAATCCATTAAGGATTAGAATTTTGCTCTGCTAACAGAAGAGTATATCATTGAAGAGGAGTTCTTATAAACCACACCAATAAAAAAAAGTGAATAGGGAAAAATAGTAGAGCCATACATGTTTATTACAAATAATCGGAAAATTATGTTGAACACACATCAAATGATGAAAATTACCTCCCAAAACAATTAATCTTGAAGCAGAGGAAAACTGTCAGGCCACAATCCAAACTAAATTAATCTTCTCAAAAATGCATTGGGGGAAAAAACTGCATTCGGAGATATAATAACCACCTTGAGTAGAAATTCAAGAGACACCTGGGTGCCTCAGTCAGTTAAGCATCCGACTTCAGCTCAGGTCATGATGTCAGGGCTTGTGGGTTCGAGCCCCATGTTGGGCTCTGTGTTGACAGCTCAGAGACTGGAACCTGCTTCAGATTCTCTGCCTCCCTCTCTCGCTGTCCCTCCTCTGCTCCTGCTCTCTCTCAAAAATAAATAAACATTAAAAAATTAGAAATTCAAAACTAAAAGGGAAGGAACTAAAATTAAGAAAATATGAGTTTATTGAACTTAGAAGAAATGCACAAGACCAAATTAACTCAGAAGTAACAAAATGTCAAGACACTCAAATGAACATATTCAAAAGGTAATTTTCAAATGATCTTTGAAGAATAGAAGGGAAGCAGCCAAGAGGATAATAATGTGAAAAGGATAACAAAAAGATTCTGGAAGTTTACGGAGAAAGATGTGAAAATAAAAGACCCCCGAAGGAGAAATACTATTTGTATAAATCAGCATGCCTGGGAAGTAAGAACAAAACAGTGGAACAAAACTAATATTTACATCTCAATCTACGAAAACCTTCTAGAAACAAGACCTGAATTGGGGGTCTCAGTGGCTCAGTCAGTTAAGCGTCTGACTTTGCTTCAAGTCATGATCTCACGGTTTGTGGGTTGGAGCCCCGCATCAGGTTCTGTGCTGACAGCTCAGACCCTAGAACCTGTTTCATATTCTGTGTCTCCCTCTCTTTCTGCCTCTCCCCCACTCTTTCTCTGTCTCAAAAAATAAATAAAGTATAAAAATTTTTTAAAAAAGAAATAAGACCTGAATCAATCCATTGAAAGGACATACAATGTACATGGGAAATTTAACTCTTATCAAAAAACTGAGACAAACCTCATAAAACCATTAGATTTCAGAAGTAAAGAGACTTTTTATATTTGCAAGAATAAGTTTTTAGCTTAAAACCACATGGCAAATGAGGAAGCTTTGAGGGAAAAGAGTAACAGCAACAACAGAAACACAAACTCAGTTTTCTTCTCTGGTAAATGTAGGGTCCTTCCTTGAGGCTTCAGTGTCTTCCTCCATTTATTACACACCAATGGGACAGGATAAAGACATTTTCAAAAGATGGAATGACAGTCTCATATTAATAAACTTATCATTTTCTATTCCATTCATTCACATTCTTATCTCATCTAAGAAACACCTACTAATCAGTGGTAGCATGAATGGGTACTGAAATGGTAAACATGATGCATGTATGTAAATGCCAAGTCACCATTTGCAATACCTCAGTCTCAATTTGTACTCAGATATAGTGGTGTGACTTACAGAATTCTTGGGGGCTTAAGAGCTGAAGTATTCAAAAATCTGCATATAAGACTTGTGATATGAAAGCTACCTGTTTTCTGTTGAAGATGGTATTTTGGATTATTATTCCACAGAGGTGGGAAGGAGTTATGTCAGCGATCCTAATGAGCTCAGTAAACTAATATTTACTTCAATGTCTTCATTGTCTTCTTAATGAACCTTAAATAGGATTTTCCCATATATCTCTTTCTGCTTTTTATCAAAAAGCAAACCATCTTCCAACATCTATAGATCTGATATGTAAGGTGAAAATCAGTCATATTCAGCTGGTATTTGCTTTTAATATCAATCATAATAAATAACCCATACAGTTCCCCCCACTATCCAAAAACAGAGCATGCCTAGAAAGTCTTTTGTAAGCCAAAATGAAAGTAAAGGAGAATTTATTGTTCATTTATATGGAAAAATGAATGACCATTCCTAGACCCCAAAGAGCACCTCTCCTGGGCTTTTCTGATACCTGAGGACACATCTTGCTAATGGGTACACAAAATAAATTGTGATGAAGACAGATGCTCACAGACAAGGTTCAAAGATAGCTTAATGATGAGATGCTGAGTGTAGTCCAAGGAAAGGGACTTGGTACTGATGCTCCTGTGGCTGGAGGCGAGCTACCTCTATGAGGGCTCACTGCTACACAAAGTCCAAACACAGTTTTTCACCTTTTCTTTAAAAGCAAAGGTCTCTTTTGCATTTCGTTCAGTTAGTAAAACCAGGAACTGATGTAGGTCTTTCATGTAAGCAAAGGGGAGTAAAACAAACTTTTGACAAGTAGGGGATAACTGTTTAGGGAAAATATTTCATAATAAATCACAGCAAAGGATTCATCCATTGACTGTACTACAGTTAACCTTTACCAAGTAGGAAAGAGGGAAAGTATAAATGAAATAAAATTAACTTAGGGGCGCCTGGGTGGCTCAGTCAGTTGAGCGTCTGACTTTTGATTTCGGTTCAGGTCATGATCTCACAGTTGGTTTGATTCATGGGGTCAAGCCCTGTGTTGAGCTCTGCATTGACAGCATGGAGCTTGCTTCAGATTCTCTCTCTCCCCCTCTCTCTGCCCACCCACTGCTTGTGTGCTCTTTCTCTCTCTCTCTCTCTCTCAAAATAAACTTTAAAATAATTTAAAAAAGGAAATAAAGCTAATTTAGACTTTAACCATTTGGAATGCTATTGCAGTCTGTACAATATTTTATTTTCTTTCTCATTAGCTTATTGGGTACATTATTTGAATTACCTTATAAGTTATAAGTGAAAAACAAATTAGATTTATTAACCATCTAAATTTACTGCACATTGCGTTATTTTTTTTAAAAAAATTAACACTTACTCATTTTTGAGAGACAGAAAGTGCAAGCAAGGGAGGGACAGAGAGAGAGATGGAGACACGGAATCTGAAGCAGGCTCTAAGCTCTGAGTTGTCATCACAGAGCCCAATGTGAAGCTCGAACTCCCGAACTGCAAGATCATGACCTGAGTCTAAGTCAGAGGCTTAACCGACTGAGCCACTCAGGCGGTCCTGATATTTTAAAGTCACAGTATATGGGGTGTTTGGGTGGATCAGTCAGTGAAGTGTCAAACTCTTGATTTTGGCTCAGGTCATGATCTCATGGTTCGTGAGTTTGAGCCACCCCCCAACCCCCTTGGTCTCTGCACTGAGAGCATGAAGCCTGCTTGGGATTCTCTGTCTCCCTCTCTCTGCCCCTCCTCTGCTTCTGTGTGTGCGTGCTCTCTCTCTCTCTCTCTCAAAATAAATAAATAAATAAAAATCTTAAAGAAATAAAACCAATATAGACTTAAACCCTTCGGAACCCTATTGTTTCTGTACAATATTTTATTTTCTCATTAGATTTTGGGGCACATTGCTTGAATTAAGTCATAAGTGAAAAACAAATTACATTTTGTAATTGTCTAAATTTACTGTGCATTGCGCTATTTTAAAATCACAAAGTAGGGGGCACCTGGGTGACTCAGTCAGTTAAGTGTCTGACTTTGGCTCTGGTCATGATCTCACGGCTGGTGAGTTCGAGCCCCACTCTACTCTGAGAGTGGAGAGACGGCTTCAGATCTTCTGTCTCCCTCTGTCCCCACCCTCTCTCTCAAAAATAAATAAATGGTAAAAGAAAGAAAGAAAGAAAGAAAGAAAGAAAGAAAGAAAGAAAGAAAGAAAGGAAGGAAGGAAGGAAGGAAGGAAGGAAGGAAGGAAGGAAGGAAGGAAGGAAGGAAGAAAGAAATGAAGTCACAGTATAGGTTATTTGAATTATCTAACATTTTTCTACACAATATTACTACATATTCTACATTCTCAAACTACCGACTACCAACCGTCTACCTTCCTCCATTTGCCCTCTCCACTTAGCTAGCTATATTCATATATACATTTACTTAATTTCAAAATATTAGAGCTGTCTGGGAGGTTGATTTTGCATTATAATGAAAAATTCATGCCAAAGGAAAGGGAATCACAGGACAAAAAATTCTGCAGCAACCTCCCCTAAACTGATCACTGGACTAAAATTGTTTTATACTACCTACTTCACTGTTAGAAGCACTAATTTAACATTGGATAAAAAGTCATTACAAGCCCTAAGTCATCTTTTGAGCTCAGCTTTGGCTTAGATTCACACAAACTCTACAAGCGCTTAACAGAATTTTAGAAGAAAACATTAGCTTTCCCTAAGCTTCTCTAGGGAGCCATCTGAAAAGGTTATCAAAGTGGCCAAGTTAATGCGTGTGTTTCTTGACCTCAGAGGTATCAAGTGAGAGGAGAAACCAGAAATAAATGTGGTGACTAGAACTTCTATTTTACTAAAATTCCCCTGTTGGAAGTATGACCTTGTTGGCTGAGGTACTGTTCCAAGGGTTCAAACTACTTGAAAAGAGAATTGGGAAACATTTTGTTACTCCTTTTATCACAAAATTCTTTATTGTGGGTGGGTATCAACTTCTCAGATCTTGAAAGCTACAGGGCAATGTTGAACATTTCACTATAGTTAAATTCCACTAGAAAATGAGCAGTGCCTGACCATAAGCCCTGCAATGGCATTGACTGTATCTTTCCTAACCACTGTATCTCTGGCCTTAACAGTCTTTCCCAGAATATAATTAAGAAGCACCATAAATATTTGTTGAAAAAATGAAACAATTGGTTCCTTTTTTTTATTGGACACACACATACTCACACTTTAATTGAAAACATAAAACAATTACCTGCCAAATGATGATTACAAAATGTTTACTCCTCATTTGTGTAATACATAAATAAAAGACTGGTATTCATGCTGCAGCTATTTATATTTTATATCACCTTAAAACCAAGCATATTTAATCTTGGCTTTTAAAACCTACCAAGTTATCAATAATTGTCCTTGCTGGTAATTGTTGTTACTAATTTAAAAAAAAGAAAGCATCACATCACTCATAGGTAATAGCACCACTAACTGATGGTGGATGCCTTTCTAAAAATGCTGTAGTACAATTCATTTGATTGGGATAATGATCCCTATTCTCCTTGACCACTTCCCTGTTAATTTCCACCTAACTGTAATGACAATTACCGTGAGAGAGGAAAGGTTTCAGGTGCGGTCTGGTGCCCAACTCAGATGATAGAAGGCTGTCAGTTTTCATGTACAGGTCAGTCTGTTGCACCAAAGACATCTGTCCCAGCAACCTCTCCATTGCTTTTAATGGTAGAATGAAGGTTTCCACGGACACCCAGGTTAAAGTGCTAACAGATTCCAGTTTCCGTGCTTATTTTTGGTGCCGAGTAGATGAAAGAGAACATCCAACGAAACGATGCGCAGACTCAGGATCGGGGATTTGAGATGAATGCGTTACTCTCTGGCATTTCTGATATCCATCCCTAACATTTGTTTCTTGACCTGACCTCTCCCGGCCCACGCCTGAGATTCTGAACAGTTCAGGATTTCAAGGGGATCTGCCCTCCTCAAGGGTCGTCCTGCGGGGTCCCTCTGGGAGAGGCGTTCATTCAAGACTTCTGAGAACAAGAGCCTTTTCATAACCTCAATGACCACAGGGTCAGTAGCAACCAGGCTTTTCCAGGGGTCCGCGGCATGCCTGGCAAGCAGCTGTGGCCCCGGAGACGCCCTGAAACCAAACCAAACCGTCCTCAGTGTCTGTCTCTGAATGACAGCAGCAAGAGGGTATTTTCTGATAATTGGCTTTTTGGGCAAGCAGACCCAGGAGCTGACTCTTGAACAAATAAAGCCTTGTCAAGGATTAAACCTCCATTAGTAATTCATAAGAAATTTCTGTCAAGTTTGTGTGTGTGGTTTGGATAGAACAAAAGAACATTAATTTCCTGACTACAAGACCTCATAAGCTTTAACTTTATTCATATGTTGTACTATTTTTTTTAAAAAGGTAAATTACATCTTTCCAATAAATATATTTATGGCCTGCCATGAGATTCATGCATAAGAATTGGAAATTACCATGAAGCTGATGGCATTCTGTAAATTGGTTGAGAATCTCTCAATCTCCTCAGCGCTCTTGTATCCAAGAAGGTCTTTGCCGTGGGTCAGAATATGGTATGAACAGGGCATGCGGATGAAACCAATCAAGCGATCTAGTCAGATGAAAAACAACATTCTGCTTAGTGAAACCTGAGGTAGAATGTTTCAAATCAAAAGGGAAAACGAACCCAAATGGCTAAAGTCTACTAGATAGCCTTATTAAGGAGCTCGTAGTAACATCCATTTGAATGTTTATGATACATTATAAACATACACAGTTGATGCATTATGAAAGACTCCTTTGATCTCTCCTGAAAACCACAAGACCTTATTGATGACTGCTTTAGCTTGACAAGTTTTTGGACAAAACCCATTAAGGTACACGGAAAATCACATGCTATCATTTTGGGATAATTTATTTTGGGAAAAAAAAAAGTTTTGTCTAGGATAGTTTGAGAATTGAAATAAGGATTTGTATAATGCTATTGTTGCTTTTAATTGTGTGTATGCCTCAGATTTACATAAGTTAATATTTACTGATGATTATTGCTAAATATTCAAAATTTTGGTGGTACATAGAAAATGCTGATGTATGCTTTTTACTTTTGTTCTGTTTTATTTTTTTTTTCAGTGCACTGGTTTTTACAAGCAATAGTATTGTTATGTGCTTCTTCATTTATAAAAATTCTCAGAGTCTTCCATTCTGCTCTCCCATCTTTCTCATACATTATATCTTGTTCTTTCAATTATTTCCCGTAATTGAAGGCCTCTGTGTAGGCTATACTTATGCATATGGGCCTGGACACCACTTTAGATCATGCTATGTCCCTAGGCCTAGAATAGTGCCTGACATATAACGCCACTCAAATAATATTTATTAAATTAACAAATATCTATTCTTTTGGATTCACAAAACAATGGCAAAAGTATTGTTCAGCGCAGATGATGACGAAAAGGCTGAGGTGTTCTTGGGAAGACTTGGAAAAGTTAGGATAAGAATGTTACCCTTACAACTCCATGCAATTTTCAGTGTGGAATTTGAACAATCTATCTTTTCAGGAAGATGTTGATATAGTCCTATATGAAAATATTTCTGAGAAGATAAGAATAATGATGTAGGCACACACCATTTCTAAATTTCAACTAAGTTTTTAGGATTTCAAGCTGCATAAATAAATGCAGTTTGATACTGATTCAAATGGACACATGGACCTGGATGTTTATAGCAGCATTATTAACAATAGCTAAATTATGGAAAGAGTCCACATGTCTATCAACTGATAAATGGATAAAGAAGATATATTATATTATATTATATTATATTATATTATATTATATTATTATATTATATAAAATATTATTCAGCCATCAAAAAAATCAAATCATGCCATTTTCAATGACATGGATGGAGCTACAGTGTGTATTATATTAAGCGAATTGAGTCAGTCAAAGAAAGACAAATACCTTATGATGTCACGCATATGTGAAGGACTCACCTGATTAAGCCAAAGCCACCCAGGATACTCTCACTTTGATTAACATAAAGTCCACTCATTTAAGGGCCTTGGGACAGATGCAAAGTCCTTTGCCATGGATAGTGGTATCTCCTCCCACCGCCAAAATCTCTTGGTTGGAAACAAGTTCAACTCCTACCAGAGAGAGGATAATACATAGGCAGTGCACATGCTGAGTTCTCTGAGAATTCTCCAAGGTATGCAATACACAGTTTAAGAGTCACCTGCTTATGTCAGTGTCTGTCACACTTTTGTGTCACCTGTCTGGTCCATGGGTACATTTGAGTTGATAGAACCCTAGTTTCTACCTCACTGTGGTCAAAGCTTAACTAGGCACCTGGATTTTCTCTTTCCTTTATTCTGACCGGGGCAATCACCAAAGCCATAGACCTCACTTCATCCTACTCTAAGCAGAGATAAATAAAATTTAGGTTATGCTGTAAAGTCAAACTAGAAATGCCATATTAGCAATAAGAGAGTCAGATCAATTCAGGACTATTTTCAGGTTGCCAAATTAGTCTTTTCAACTTCTTTATTCATTAAGAGAAAAAGAAAACATAAGACAACATAATACCGTATATCTGTCTTACCATTGCAAGGGGATCTATACTTCATTGGGCTCAGCAAAAGTTATGAGCCATCCATGATGTGGGAAACTACAATTATTTTAAGTTAGAATTCAAATGGCATTTCTGCATGAGGAAATTCCTCTAAAACTATTGAAAAATTATATAAGTACACCAAAGATTCAGTTTATGGTTCTATGAACCATCAAGTTCAATAAAAGTTTTGAACAATAAAAGAAAATGGAGGGAGAGAACTCCATTTAAAAATAATTTCTTCCCACATTTGATATTTCTCAAAGAGATAATGATCTAGCTTTAATGTCTTCTCAATAAATCACATTCAAAATTACTAAGGGTTCAACATAATTTTCACTTTTACATTTTGAAAGATAAATGTACCCCAAAATCAACTGTGTTCTACAGAAAGAAACAAGCAAAAAATCCCCAGAAGGCACTATTTAGTTTCATTAGGAATTTTTAATTGTCTGTTTCGCCTGGAGCTAATGCAGACTGTAAAGTCCAAACACCTTTGAATTAGAAATCCATCACCCATTGGCTGCATCCTTAGGCAAATTACTCAAACTACTTCAGCTTCAGTTTCGTGGGGTAAAATATTAGTAAACCCTTTCATAGCTATGATGATAAAAATAGATAATCTGTGTGTAGCAATTAATGGAATGCCTGACAAATATTTGCTGTTCCCTAAGTATTGATGCTGTTGTTACACACTTAGGAGAACATGCTTCAAAACCTTCTCTTCAATCACTTTTAAGATATTTAAAAACATGAGCTGTTAGAGCTCCTTATTCATTATAACTGGGGCAATAATATTGTTGAAGGTTCTGATGCATATTGACTGAATCCCTTGATGTCAGTCTGTTGAATGGAGCTCACTAAAGCCCTATATTCACATTCTTGTGCTGGCTAAAAACTGAATTGATAATCCAGGTCATTGTCTCACTTCTGCATACTACAATTCTTCAATTTCACTTTACTGAGAATATTTTTATATAAGATTAGAAATAAATGATATTATTGAGCTGTTATTTTGTGAACAATGGCCAATGATTGTTCAGAACAACTTAAGAAAATTATGATTTTGCCAATGATTTTCCTATCACTATTCCCGCATAAATTATAAAAGCAAATCCAGTTTTTCTAAGTTAGTTTGGTCTGGTTTTGACCAAATGTTGGCCTGGTCCAACAGGCGTTTATTGTATATAAACCATGATCTTACTATTTTAAGAGATTTCAAGACTCAGTAGAAGATTAGATATAATTTCCACCCTACGATCTGTAACACCCAAAGAAGTTCTGATTAACACACACGAAACAATAGGAAGCATATGACAGGATGGCTTAAGGAAGCTTCTTCTCAAAAATTACATCACTGTGTGCCAGATTTTATGGAGTAGACGGAAAAATTTATGGAAGCACAGCAATGAGAATCAGTGGAAAGTAGAACACTCCTGGTAGATGGCATTCATTCACTCATCTACCCCCTTGTTAAGCATATATCTATGCCCAGCCTAAGACCCTCGCAAGCTTGTAGAAGGAAAGGAGAAGAGAAAGATGTTACTTGTTTGTGAAAGCCTGGGTTTCAGGAGCAAATACAATGCAGAAGGTTGCAATGTGTTTAGTTCCTGATTATAGGAGAGACATGACTGAACGGCATAGAGGGTGTGTCCTGGAAACTTACATTGGCTACTCCATTGTATGTATAATCTTTATAAAGATAGTCTATAATAAAAAGATGATTTGTAATCTTTGTAGTGTTGCTGTTAACAACCAATGTCTGGAAAGCACAATCCACCTGGCTGGTATCTCCCTAACTGTCACTTCTCCAGCAGAGGTAGATGACCTGCCCAAATGCAGTTGGGATATCTGAAAAGACACAGAGGCCGTAGCTAGTTGTTGGGAATCGTTGACCCTATACAATCATACTGATTTGACATTGGTGGCCATGCATTGCCACTCCCTATTGGAGGAATTTCTGAAGCAGAGAGGGCAGAGGGCATATCATATCTGGAACACAAGAAGTTTGTTCCCCGTTTCTTCACAGTAATATTCTTACTGAGCCCAGGGGTTTAGATCTTGTGCTCATCGCACGGCTATTGCACGATGAAAATTATTGTTCTGACCACACTTGCTTGGAATTTTCCAAGTGGTTTTCTGGTTGTTGGTTTTTTTGTTTTTTTGTTTTTTTTTTTTTGTAGCCAAAGAATCTTGACTAGCACTGATATGTAGGATGAAGCCAAGTCATGGTGAGTCAGGAAAGCTGAGGAGAAAAGTTGCAACTAGGTATAATAGGAAATGACACCATCAAAGCCTTTAAATTGGAATGTAAAAGGATCAAAGTGGCTCTAAGAAAGAGGGATTTGGCAGCAGAATTCAGGATCAGTTAGATGATTGTAGAATCACACAATCCAGCTCAGAGATTCATACAGTACATGGAGAATCAGATTTGTAAATGTACATATATTGAAATGAAATCAATACTTACTATTACAGAAATAATGGCTACCATATGATGAAAATTTATTAAGCATCAATAATTGTACTTATTAAGAACTTTACATATATATTAATGCATCACATTCTTACAGTCAATATTATCCTTTTATCCTGGGACAATTAATATTTAGCAAAAGCAAACATCTGACTTAGCTCCTCAGCTGGGACTTTAACCCAGTTCTCAATCCAAGCACCATTCCCTTTCATTTTCCATCCAGCATTTCAATAAAATGGACACTATTAAAGCGTCCATCCGGTATAACATCCTCAGACCTGGGTTACATGCTCGGCATGTAAAAGTGACTAACCCTGGTTCTCTGAGAAGTTCATTCCAAATACAATATTTTTTCAGAGAACATCACCAAAAAATCTTTTTGTATAAAGTTTTCCAGTCATTTAAAGTAAAACAATAGAGTGGCTTGGATAATTGTTTCAAAAAAACTTCAAGCATAATTATCATATGCAATTATCACATCTCCAATGGAGAATAGCATTTTCAGAGAGAAACGCTTAACTGCCTTTATTTAAGAGGGTTGTTTGAAATATCAGCCATCCCAGAGGGTGAAACCTGTGTTGTAGGAAAGCAAGCGGGCCAGACAGATGATGTGAGGAGTCCAGTTCTGGACTGGGTAATAAACCCATAGTTGCTGCTTGAATTCTCTCTGGAATAATCACAGACACGGGAAGAGATATGAGCGAGTCTTTTCATCATTCATGTAATTCTATGAAGAAGTTCTTAGAAGCCAAGGCAAAAGGGGTCCAGAGCGTGTCATGGGTGTGAGAGGGGGCAGGAGTGTTCTTGAGTAAGAGGGTAAAAACAGTGTGTGAAAGAGGTGCCAGTGACATTCTCCCTCCACCTTGAACTGAGAGGAAATTTTCCAGCCCTGTCACCTCCAAGGTAGGAATATGGTAGCCAAGACTCAATGTCAAAAAGAGATGGCAAGGCAGATTGATATGGAAACTCATTTGGATGGGAAGGGGATAGAAACAAACAAACAAACAAACAAGATAACGTGCCTCTTTCTTCTTCCCTGAAATGCATAAGGCATCTCTTTAAAAGAAAGGGGGTGTCCAGGATGGAGACGGGATGCTGGTATGGCTCATATGGCCCAAATATGTATCTGCAAGAAGAGGAGATACAGAATAGCTGAGTCCTTGATGTCACACCAGAAGCTCTCGTGCACAAAGGACAATTCCATACCGACAATCTGGCCGGGTCTGTGCTTAGATCCTGGGACTTGGTCACTTCTATGGGTACCCAAAACCAGAAATAGTAGATATTCCAAAATAATATGACTTTTAAAAATGTGTGACATCCACGGAACTTATGCAACAAAAAAGAGAAACCAAAATAGACAACCCATCACAGAGGTAGCACAAGTGAGAGACCAGAGTGATTACAAATTGATTAATACACTCCGATCATAATAAAAATCTTTGAAGGAATTGAGATAGATACTGACAAAAAAATGAAACAGGAACAAATACCTATGAAGAAAAGGAACAGATTTTCATGAAGAAGTTTCTGAGTATGATAAGCATGCTACTTTAAGTAAAGAACTCCGTAGATGGGATAAAAAACAAGATGGGCTAAGTTACTAAGTGAAGAAGGCACTGAACGTGTAGGCTGAAGAAGTCCCAGAAGACGAATGAGCAGTAAAATTTAAAATCTAATAGGGTATATAGAGAAAAGAAGATCTGTTGATATCTGTGTAACAGAAATCAGAGAAGTAAAGAAAAAATAGTTCTTAGAAGAACAAATATTTTAAAAACTGAGTTAAGTTTTCTTGGCATTTAATGAATCAGTTAAAACTTCATAGTGGATGGGCCCATAGCACTACAGATGAAAGGCAAAAATTTGCATGAATTTTGAAAAAAAAATCAGAAACAAAGAAATGAATCTGGGATCCTCCAGAATAAAACACAATCCTTTGTGTATGGTTTGTTACAAAGAACTAGGAATCAAATTGACATTGGCGATGTTGACAACAATATCATGTTCAAGATGAAGATATTCTCAAAAGCTTCAGGAAAAGGATGTGGAGCCCAACATTTTCTATGAAGACAAACTCATATTTCAATGCAAAGGTAAAAATTAAAAAAAAATCTTTTGGCATAAAAAACTCAGACTTGTACACAGAAAGACTATATTTGGAATAAGTATTGGAGTAACAGTCCAGAAGGAAGGAAATAAATCCAAGGCAAAGCCCAAGAGGGGGCCTGTATGCACTTGATAGTCACACAGTGCTCTGGAAGGGAAACTCAGCATTCCCTTGTCACTGTGCAGAGGCTGATCCCACTAGCACTGAATTGTATCACCATCCACCCAGGTGACTGACTAAGAGCTTGGCCACCATGCTCGCCCACTGCCTTTTCTGTCTCCTCATGCCCAGGTACCAAATGCTTTCTTGCTTTTTTAACACTGACTAATCACTATCTTCTCCTTAAATTGGGCATTTTCTTTAATCAGCCATTTCCTAAACCACCTGATCCATTTTCTGTCTGTATGTCATTTGACATTTAAATTTTTTTAATGTTCATTTATTTTTGAGAGACAGAGTGTGAGCAGGGGAGGGGCAGAGAGAGAGGGAGACATAGAATGTGAAGCAGGCTCCAGGCTCTGAGCTAGCTGTCAGCACAGAGCCTGACAGAGGGCTCAAACTCACGAACTGCGAGATCATGACGTGAGTGGAAGTTGGCTGCTTAACCAACTGAGCCACCCAGGTGCCCCAACATTTGACATTTAAAAGCATCAGTTTGCAGGGACAGATACAATCTTTTAGACATTACCATCTAAACACCTATTTGGCAATGACTCCCCTTGCACCCCCTGACGGTGACTCTCCTTACTCTACATCAGTGCAGACAGCCTCTCCTTTCCCATGGCTTTCCTTAAACCCCCAGTCTGGAGTTCATTTCAGTTTCTAGAAGGACCCTTTACATCCTGTAAATCCATGATTTTTTCACAATAATTGAAAATGGCCTATTCATTTTTCTATCTTTCCAAATGAGATCCCCAGGCAACCTGAAGCAACAATTGTATTCTTACTAACTATTTATAAATATTTCTAGAATCAATGAGGAAAAAAGGATGAATGAATGGGCAAAAACACAACAAAAAAATTGGGATTCTACAGGAGCTGACTTAAATGCCAATGCCATCACTGCAAACATGGTCCAGTTATAAAATGATGTTTCTTCAATATTTTTCTCATGTACAAAATGGGTAACGTCTATAGCAGAGTTTTGGTGGGAATTCACGTGGCATGATCAAGTAAAAACACATAGCACAATGTCTGTCGCATAATAGCTACGCAACCTAGTTTCCTCACTCAATAAACAAAAATCCTTTGAGAACTACTGGGTACAATCTACTATTCTAGAGGATACAGATTAGTCACTGACAAAAATTAATCAGATAAAGAATTTACAGTGGCAACTGAGTGGTTCAGTCGGTTAAGCATCAGGCTTCAGCTCAGGTCATGATCTCACATTTTGTGGGTTCAAGCCCCACATCGGGCTCTGTGCTGACAGCTCGGAGCCTGGAGCCAGCTTCAGATTCTGTGTCTCCCTTTCTCTGCCCCTCTCCCAATCATGTTCTGTTTCAAAAATAAATAAATATTTTTTTAAAAAAAGAAAATAAGAACTTAAGATGATACAGAATCCTGGGCTTCACTCCTAGTCATTATGATGTGAGAAACCCATGGGAAGTGCTGTGCAAATAAAAATTAATCCAGTGTTTCTCAAAGCACCTGGGTGGCTCTGTCATTTAAGCGTCCAACTTCAGCTCAGGTCGTGATCCTGTGGTCTGCAAGTTTGAGCCCCATATCTGGTTTTCTGCTCTCAGTGCAGAGCCCACTTTGGGTCCTCTATTCCCCTCTCTCTCTCTGCCTTGTCCCCACTTGTGCTTNCCACCCAGGTGCCCCAACATTTGACATTTAAAAGCATCAGTTTGCAGGGACAGATACAATCTTTTAGACATTACCATCTAAACACCTATTTGGCAATGACTCCCCTTGCACCCCCTGACGGTGACTCTCCTTACTCTACATCAGTGCAGACAGCCTCTCCTTTCCCATGGCTTTCCTTAAACCCCCAGTCTGGAGTTCATTTCAGTTTCTAGAAGGACCCTTTACATCCTGTAAATCCATGATTTTTTCACAATAATTGAAAATGGCCTATTCATTTTTCTATCTTTCCAAATGAGATCCCCAGGCAACCTGAAGCAACAATTGTATTCTTACTAACTATTTATAAATATTTCTAGAATCAATGAGGAAAAAAGGATGAATGAATGGGCAAAAACACAACAAAAAAATTGGGATTCTACAGGAGCTGACTTAAATGCCAATGCCATCACTGCAAACATGGTCCAGTTATAAAATGATGTTTCTTCAATATTTTTCTCATGTACAAAATGGGTAACGTCTATAGCAGAGTTTTGGTGGGAATTCACGTGGCATGATCAAGTAAAAACACATAGCACAATGTCTGTCGCATAATAGCTACGCAACCTAGTTTCCTCACTCAATAAACAAAAATCCTTTGAGAACTACTGGGTACAATCTACTATTCTAGAAGATACAGATTAGCCACTGACAAAAATTAATCAGATAAAGAATTTACAGTGGCAACTGAGTGGTTCAGTCGGTTAAGCATCAGGCTTCAGCTCAGGTCATGATCTCACATTTTGTGGGTTCAAGCCCCACATCGGGCTCTGTGCTGACAGCTCGGAGCCTGGAGCCTGCTTCAGATTCTGTGTCTCCCTCTCTCTGCCCCTCTCCCAATCATGTTCTGTCTCAAAAATAAATAAATATTTTTTTAAAAAAAGAAAATAAGAACTTAAGATGATACAGAATCCTGGGCTTCACTCCTAGTCATTATGATGTGAGAAACCCATGGGAAGTGCTGTGCAAATAAAAATTAATCCAGTGTTTCTCAAAGCACCTGGGTGGCTCTGTCATTTAAGCGTCCAACTTCAGCTCAGGTCGTGATCCTGTGGTCTGCAAGTTTGAGCCCCATATCTGGTTTTCTGCTCTCAGTGCAGAGCCCACTTTGGGTCCTCTATTCCCCTCTCTCTCTCTGCCTTGTCCCCACTTGTGCTTTCTCTCTTTCTCTCTCTCTCTGAAAAATTAATAAATATTAAAAAAATAAAGAGCCGTGTTTCTCAGCAATGACACTGTTAATGTTCTGGATCCTTCTCTGTTGGGAGGCTGACCTGTGCACGTAGGATGTTTAGTAGCATCGGTGTCCCCCATACTCCATTGATGGTACCACACCCCTTTCCCCTCCTCTACCATTGCAAGTTGTGATAACCACAAATGTCTTTAGAAAGGGGCGCCTGGGTGGCTCAGTTGGTTAAGCATCCAACTCTTGGTTTCTGCTCAGTTCGTGATCTCAAGGTTCATGAGTTCGAGCCCTGCATCAGGCTCTGTGCTGGTAGGGTGGGGCTTGCTTGGGACTCTCTCTCTCTTACCCTCTCTGCCCCTTCCCTGGTCATTCTCTCTCTCTCAAAATAAATAAATAATTAAAACTTAAAAATATGTCTTTAGGTATAGCTAATGATCCCTGGAACAAAAGTATTCCACTAAAACTCACTGGATTAAGAAGCAATTTCCACTCTGGTAGACATTTGTCATGATTAGAGTAGGTTAGCATTTCCTATTTCATGACTCCAGGCTCCATAACATAGAAGCCATAAACTGAATTTCCCAGCTTCTTTGGAAGCCATTTGCATGTGACCTAGGCTGGACCCAGAAGAGAAGCCAGAAGGGAATTTCGGTTCTGAAAAGGCAGCTCTAGGAAGCAGCCATGGGTGGGATGCTCATTGCATCCTGCATGGGGGGCAGCGAGGGTGTACACATGCTCTGCTGCTGGGCCCTGGCATTGCCTGTGTCAGAGACAGGGTATCAGGAAGCCTCCTCCCTCATACTCAGGGCACTGGTCCTGGCTCCAGATTCTTCCAGCACTGCTTTAACTAGGTTTCTGCATTGACCCGCACAAGGCAAAAATAGCCTACGTGATTATTTTCTCAATGCTCCCAAAGATGGTGTCTAACAATGGCCTTCTACAATCCTAGGATGGATGCTCCTTGACCTACCATAGATGCTTCAGCAGAGTAAGGCATCATTGTCACACGGAAAGTGAGTTGAGAGGAAAAAAACTTTTTTCTGCTAAATCTAGCTATTACGATTCTCCTTTGCCAAACTTAAGTGCTAACTGCTAACAGCCTTCAACTATAGAATCGTAAACAACACTAAAATTGAGGTGACTTTTCTTTAGGTGGACCTTGAAATATGGCTCAACAGTGAATAATTTGCCTGGTCCTTGTGTTTAGGTATTTCCCTAAGTGCTTTTATGAGGACGGTACAAGAAATTATGTTCTCTGGTTTTGGTATCCTTGCATATCATTATTTTGTTCCATCTCTGTGACAACCTTACTCAGGACTGGCTACCTGATTTATGGGACTGAGCACAAACTGAAATGTTAGACATTCCATTCAAAAGCTACAAATTTAAGATGGCCACAGCAGAACTTGAAACAGCCATGAGGCCCTTCTCAGCCCAAGCCTCCATGCACCTGCTCAGGTCACACCCTCATGAAGATGGTCCTATCTGTAGGCAATAGGCAAGTCACATGGCGCTTGTACTGGTTTACGTAGGAAGACACCAAGCTTCTTTAGTGGCCTTCTGGCAATTTATGAAGGAAATCCTGAAAGTTTATCATTCATCATATCAAGGGTAGCCCTGCAAGTGCTAGTAACCCAGCATCGTTGCACCCAAAAGAGAGGAGTAGATTGTGATTATGATTTAGAGTTGGAGCCACAAGGATAGCATATTATTTTTTTAAGTTTATTTATTTATTTTGAGAGAGACAGAGTAGGTGAGGGGCAGAGAGGGAGAGAGAGAGAAAGAGAGAGAGAATCTGAAGCAGGCTCTGGGCTGCTAGCACATAGCCCAACACAGGGCTCGAAACCACAAAACGTCGAGATCATGACCTGAGCTGAAATCAAGAGTCAGAAACTTAACCTACCGAGTCACCCAGGTGCCCCTAGTATATTTTTTTAAAGTTTTTATTTATTTATTTGAGAGGGAGATATAGAGTGTGAGTGGGGGGAGGAAACAGAGAATCCCAACTGGCTCCACAATGTCAGCACAGACCTCAATGGCCGACTGGAAATCAAGAACCATGAGATCATGACCTGAGCCAAAATCAAGAGTCAGAGACTTAGTACACTGAGGCACCCAGGTGCTCCGCAGACAGTATATTATTGAATATACACAAATGCCCCAAAAACGGAAAATGCCATATATATGTATATATATGTACGGAGGATATATGTATATATGTATGTATATATGTATATATATACATATACACACACTAAACTTGAATTATACTAATGTTAAGTCACTGGCTGCATAACAGTTTGTTGAAATCATTACAATGAACAATCAATACAGCAGTATTTATTACAAAAGTTATAAATCTCCCTGGTGTATAGACTTGATTCTATACAATGTCCCAATGAAGCAGTAGTTTATTGGAGCAACTTGCATTATGGTTTGAATACCATTCCTGGCTATGGACCCTTCAAATATGACTCTCCTCTCCTAAGAATAGTTTTCAGCTGAACCACAAAATATTTATCATGTTTATCATTTAGCATTCATTCTCTATACACCTGTCCTCATTTGGAAGGAAATAATTATTAAGATAATTCTGAAGTTCCCAACCCTTAGCTTATAACATTCTAATGGAATCTTAATATGACAACTGTAAAGTTATTGAAAATTTAAGTTAACTTCTTCAGGGAGTTGGGAGGAAATTTTTAACATTAAGAACTGTATAGTGGGGGTGCGTGAGTGGCTCAATTGGTTGAGCATTTGACTCTTGATTTCGGCCTAAGTCATGATCTCATGGTTTGTGAGTTTGAGCCCTACATCAGCCTCTGTGGTAAGAGCATGGAACCTGCTTGGGATTCTCTGTCCACCACCCCACCGCCTTTCTCCCACTCATGCTCTCTCTCTTTCAATCAATCAATCAATCATGTTTTTTTAAAAGAACTGTTTAGTGATTTTTAACTCTTGGATATTATGTCTTCACTTTCACATACAGTGATTTTATTCTTAATCACAAAAGAGAACCGGCTTAAGTTAGCAAGATTAATTAAGTTAAATTAAAAAGTACATTTTAAAAGTTGCTTTGAATACAGGGCTTTAATTCGAAGAATGTCTGGTGTTCTTTTCCAGTGACCAATTCATTTTCTAAATCATCCCTTCGACATTAGTGAGCATGTGACAAAATAATGCAGTTTTAAATTAGTGACGTATTAGTGAATCAATTATCTAGTCTAAAATACATGTGTTACTTGCATTTTGTTCATTTGCGACTCAAAATGCTATATTTAATATTTAATAGTATAGTTAAACATTGTATTTCCTTTATTCTTTAGATGCTGGGATACCTTAAAGTATCTTTGGAGTAACATATCATCGTGGGGATGACCGCAGCTTATCAGGCATTGATTGTGATAAGTGATTAACTGCTTCCACACACTTTATCCACTGGATTCTTCCCCAGCCCCTCAACAGATGATTATATGCAAACTAGATCACAGAGACATTTGTACCAGATTTTTAGAGTGAATCAGGGAAACTGGGAAATCAAAAAAGCCCTGGATCTGGATGTGCTCCTTAATTTGTCTCAAATTTTCCATTCAAGGGAAATTGAAGGATGACATTTGAACTTTTTTTTAAATGTTATTTTGTTTTGTTTGTTTGTCTGTTTTAATTTCTGAGAGAAAGAGACAGCACGAACAGGGGAGGGTCAGAGAGAGAGGGAGACACAGAATCTGAAACAGGCTCCAGGCTCTGAGCTAGCTGTCAGCACAGAGCCCAACGTGGGGCTCAAACCCACGAACCGTGAGATCATGGCCTGAGCCAAAGTCGGATGCTTAACCAACTGAGTCACCCAGGCCCCCCTGAAGGATGACATTTGGGTGTTTACTTAAAATGCTCCTTCCAAGGCTATGTCTAGCAACCCTGATTCAGTAGTTTAGATGAGTAGAGAAACGTTCATTGTTATCGAGAACGTAAGGACAAGGTAATCTTGAGAATTTGCCCTTATGCTAAGAAAAATGCTATGTCTGGATTGAATTATTTCTAGAATATATGAAAAGACATAGAAGTAACAGAAGGAAAACAGGCAATAAACCCAGCCTATTTGCCAGGGAAATCCTCTTTGTGAAAACACTGGCATAGAAGACTCTACATTTGTTTGGTAACAAGGAAAAGTATTAGAAGTTTTAGGCATTTGAAAGCCTTATATTGGATGGCACACAGATAAGAACCAAGATGAGAGGATGTGCTAGAATTTACATTCATAACACGAAGTATTTTGTTGTTGCTACTGTTACGATCAGCATCGGAGGGTGTGGGAGAGAACATTTACTCATGATTCTACTGGGAGAAAGTTCCCAGAGATCTTCCTTCCTTTAGAACAGGGTTAGATTGCAGTGATCAGGTCTATTTATGAAGCATGGAGACAACTTCTTCAAATCCAAACACAGATATCAAATAAGGCTGAGATTAACTAAATACAAAGAGAGTAGATGTTATAAACGAAATAGACAAATACTGAAGTCAGAATGAGGGCTCGGAACAGGTTGACTTCCAAGGGTAGAGAAACTCATTCCCACTGATGGCCTCACAGCAGGAGTCCACAGCCCAATCTGAAACACAAATCCCCTTTAACGGAGAATTCCTCTGTGTGGTGTCCTCCTCCGTACAAGTGTCTAGAAAAAAATCCTCAAATATCTAATAACATTTCCTTCAATTTAGAGAAATAGTAACAAAAAGTAAAGTAAAACTTCTCATCATATCAGGGAAACCCTCTGATAAAAAAGCGCAAGGTATATGAATTGATTACAGAAGCGAGCATATGATTTTTCCCCTCTGTTTATGCACTTTCCTTGATTGTACTTAAAGTGTATTCATATAGTTTTGATTTGAGTACACAACATACCATCTTATGCTTATCAATCACAAAGTGTAAAAACCTCCAAAAGAGTAATCTGTTAGTTTCCTCCTTGCTTTTCAAGACAGATAAACACAGAAAAAGACAATTGACACCCATGAGTTGGATAAATTATGACCGTTGACTCTTAAAATTCTACTAAGTATAAATAACTCAAGCTGTATTTTCCCAGCTTATGATATCAGTGGGTCCCTTTGAGTGAATTATGACTTGAGATTTGACGCTGTCATTTGTCACTGTATCTATTGCATTTATTTTATGCTCCGTCATTACAATTTTGATATTTGGGGACAGAAGTATTGGAAAACCAGGGGAAAACCAGGGGACCCAGCGTGTTTCTATTTAGTTCAGTGAAAATCTGGGATGTGTATAAAGCAATTTAAAATAAAACTATGGAGGAAAGGTTGAAATAGATTACCTCATTCTTTCTGTTTCTTTTAATGCTGTTTGGATTCACTAGTAGATTCTTAAAGGAAATACGTTTGGTTAACAAGTATTGCCCAGAAGACAGGCTATGCAGGTACTGACTATTTCTCCAGCACCTAAACTACAAATTCAATAAATGCTTAGCACAGCTCACCCGATTGTTGAGTCCAATGAAACACAAATGGAACCCTAGGGCATTGCCAAGAATATTGAAAGACAGCAGATATCATTCACTCACCATTTATCTTCCTTAGTGTCTAAAACCTGTGAATCTTGGAGAAACATAGGGGGAAAAAAGTTGAGGAATAGTTGTCAGGGTCATAGAGTTTTCTACTCCTTTTTGTTGTTTGTAAGAGGCGTATTTTCAAGTTTGGCAGTGGCTATTTCTCTTGATTTTAATCCTTTGTGTGGATTCTTTGACTTTCCTTTCTTTTTTAGAGTTTGTCCTATCTACACTGTCCAAAAAAAGAGATTACCATCTCTATGTCTCAAAAGGCAAATACAATGAATGGGTTAGAAAGCCTCAGTGTCTGAGACCTTAATGTAAAAGGAGGTCATGGATACAACCTTGTTCTATTTCTCCACCTCAATCCTGGAGGAGGCGGAAATAGTCATATAGATATCAATCAAGAGCATTGTGTGGACAAAGGAAAGGAGTGCCCTCCTGTCCATAGCTGCTCATCTGGACTACTGTGTGCTTTGATAATTGGGTATTTTTCAAATGCCAATGAAAATGTTCTCAATGACATATACATCTATGAGTTCTGTAACTTAAAATGTCCTCAACAATGATCCATATGCAAATAGTTACAACTTATGATTGTTTATATGGTTACAGGGTTAAAGGTGATAATTAGATCCAATTAGGTACAGTAGCCTTTTTAAACATTTTTTAAAAATCTTTATTTTTGAGAGAGAGAGAGAGTGAGACAGACATAGAGCACAAACAGGGGAGGAACAGCNGGGTATTTTTCAAATGCCAATGAAAATGTTCTCAATGACATATACATCTATGAGTTCTGTAACTTAAAATGTCCTCAACAATGATCCATATGCAAACAGTTACAATTTATGATTGTTTATATGGTTACAGGGTTAAAGGTGATAATTAGATCCAATTAGGTACAGTAGCCTTTTTAAACATTTTTAAAAAATCTTTATTTATTTTTGAGAGAGAGAGAGAGCGAGACAGACATAGAGCACAAACAGGGGAGGAACAGCGAGGGAGGGAGACACAGAACCTGAAGCAGGCTCTAGGCTCTGAGCTGTCAGCACAGCATGGGGCTTGAGNTATATGGTTACAGGGTTAAAGGTGATAATTAGATCCAATTAGGTACAGTAGCCTTTTTAAACATTTTTTAAAAATCTTTATTTTTGAGAGAGAGAGAGAGTGAGACAGACATAGAGCACAAACAGGGGAGGAACAGCGAGAGAGGAAGACACAGAACCTGAAGCAGGCTCCAGGCTCTGAGCTGTCAACACAGCATGGGGCTTGAACCCATGAACCACAAAATCATGACCTGAGCTGAAGTTGGACACTTAACCGACTGAGCCACCCAGGCACCCCTACATTAGCCTTTTAACAGCTAAGTCCTCAGAACCCAGAAGGTCTATGTATTATTATATTTGTGTCATTCTTATTGCTCCTCAAAGGTACACAGACACACTGACACACACACCAATACACACACACACACACACACACACCCAAGTGCAAGTGAACAACTGCCAAATGTTTCCTAGAAATAGAAAATAAAAGCAATAATCAGCAACATAAGAGTAAAGTCTCCCAAACTAAGCTCCACGGCAGTAACTTTCTATGATGTTTGCAATTACCTCAGACTGTGATTTGTCAGCAAATGTGTATCTGGGTTCATCCTGATCGCGAAGCCGAGTAGTACAGATTTGTTAGTAATTACAGAGCCCTGCAATTGTCTGGTGATGGCTGAGATGACCCTTGGTAATCCTTAAGTTTGCATTGTGTTTGCTTCACTTGCTAGAAGTTTAATTGAAATTTTCCCTAAAGGAGCAATTTCCCTTTCCATATGTGAATTCCATTTTTGCAGAGGTAGGTAGAGTTCAGGAAGGGAAGGGACCATCTTGGTTTCTCAATGGTGGGGACTCAAAAAAGTTTTTTAGTGTCCCTTTTTCCTTCCCCTCCCCTCTTCCTCCTCCCTCATTTCCCCTCCTCCTGTTCCTCCTCTCCTTCTAATTATCTAGTTCTCTTTCGAATAATCTTAGTCTAACATCAAATTACCAATGTCCATGTCAGATATGATTTGAGATAAAAATATGCTCAAATGTTTTAGTATTTTTAAAAGAACAAACTTAAGATCAAATCCTGACATTATCTAGTTTGAATGATAAACGTTTTTACTTAGTAATAACCCAAAATAGAAATATTTCATTTATTCATTCTTTCATTCATTCATTCATTTCAGAAAAAGAGATGAGAGAGAGAGAGAGAGAGAGAGAACACAGGGGAGAGACAGAGAGAGGAAGACAGAGAATCTTAAATAGCTTCCACATCCAGCTAGAGACCCATGTGAAGCTCGATCTCATGACTCTGAAATTACAACCTGAGCTGAAATCAAGAGTTGGGCGCTTAACCAACTGAGCCACCCAGGCATCCCAATTAAGTTCTTCAAACATAATTAAAAAATATTTCAAGTGGAATCATCCTTTTCTGATGGGTGTTTAATAAATATTTGTTAGCCAAGAGAAATTATTTTCAAAACTTCTTCGCCTATTACCCTGAGTAATAGTAAGTTATGAGTGCATAAAACACTTTAATAATTCAAGAGGGCGATTGGGACAGTATGTACTAAAACACCTTAAAGTATGAGTAGAGTATCTTTTTAAATCTAGTTGCTCAGAATCCTTAAAGTCAACCATGTTAGTACCTTTGGGTGAAACAATTGTATTTGTGGGATTGAATGATGACAAAATACATAGAGCCTTTCAAAGACTGATGTATACATAGATAGACACGAATATTCAGCAAGGTATTATTTATTATAATTAATTATTGAGGAAAAGCACATATTCAACAAAGGAGAATTAAAATAAATGACCTATGGAAACATTTATAGGCTCAAGTCTATGCAGCCATTACACATTACATTTCACAGATTTACTAATTTATAAGGGAAAACATTCACAATACATTATTAACATAAAGAGCAGGTTAAAACATGTAAATATATGTATGTGCATGAAATACCCTTGTAGGTAATAAGTCACATTAATGATAATTATATCCAAAGAGTAGAATTAACCCTGGTTTTAATATTCTTTTAAGATTTTTCCTGTTTTCCAGGCTCTCTGTAGTACCCTGTTAGTATTTTTGTAATGAGAACCATATACGAAAATACTTGAAAACCAAAATCTAAAGTAATGTTTTTAGATCTTCTGCTATATCTTTTATACTTAGTATGAATGGTCATAGTAAATAATACAACTACTAAACATTTTCACTGAAAAAAAAAATCCTAACTCTAGGTTCATCTCCTTGTGGTAAATAATTTCTTTACTTAGATTTTCACTTATTCTAACCTTTTCTTTCCTTTTCCCTTCTCTTCTCTTCTCTTGTTGTTGTTTGTTTTGTTTTGTTTTTCGGAAGCAATTGTTGTCTAAGATATCTTAAAAGTGTATTTACAACGAAGAATACATCACGTAATTACATATAAAATTGCAATCTCTCCAGGCTGGAGCGAAGCTGTTGTAGGAGGTTCGAGGGGTGGAAATGACTCACGCGAAAAATTTAGGCACAAGAAATGCTTTTCTAGAAAACTGAAGCACAAAAATGCCTATTGGTGAGAGCTGTCAAAATATTTTACAGTCTTGAAACAGAATGTTGGGCGGGTAAAAGGTAATTATTTTAACCTAGATGGAAAATAATGCAGTGGAAGCCAATACTGCACCAAGCCAAGAAATGGTCATGGTTCAGTAATAAAAGGTTTGATCTCTAATCTTGAAAAGACTCAGAAATTTGGGGATGGTCCAGCAAAGTGGTATGTTGTGGTAAGGAGACAATGAAAAAGCCTTGATGACAAATGGTTTCTCTTTAATGAATAAGATAAGGTAGGAATTGCTCGGGTGCTAGTTATGTACAGGTTGAAAGAATCTGAAACAATATTTCTTAAGTATCATTCAATACGCCTCCGGAAGTTCCACTTCTCTTCTCCACCACTGCCCCCAGGAGGCAAGGAACTAAATGGGCAACAGGTCAGTTGATTTCCCCCCATCTTCCTTCCCTCCCTCCTCTTTCTTCCCTCCTGCTTTCTCTCTCAGCATGTAATCATTCATTTTTATTTTAAGATTGAAACTTATCAATTAAAAAACATGGTTCTTGGGGCGCCTGGGTGGCTTAGTCGGTTAAGCGTCCGACTTTCACTTAGGTCATGATCTCGCGGTTCGTGGGTTCGAGCCCCGCGTCGGCTCTGTGCTGACTGCCAGCTCGGAGCCTGGAGCCTGTTTCAGAGTCTGTGTCTCCCTCTCTCTCTGACCCTCCCCTGCTCACGCTGTCTCTCTCTCTCTCTCCTAGAAATAAATAAAAATATTAAAAAAAGAAAAAGAAAAAAAAAAAACAAAAAAACATGGCTCTTGGGGCACCTGGTTGGCTCAGTGGGTTAAGCATCCCGCTCTTGATTTCAGTTCTGGACAGTGTGGAGCCTGCTTGAGATTCTCTCTCTGTCTCTCTCTCTCTCAAAATAAATAAACAAACTTAAAAAGAAACATGTGCTTCATTTATTTTGAAACATTTGCAGTAAAGGTACCACTCAAAGAGATCATCTCTGGCATACTGAAAATTACTGTCTTTGAAAAAAATAGGAAGAGTGCAAAATGAAATGCGGAACCACAATTTGACACAAACTTAGATCCTAGATTTCACTGGGTGAGGTGCTTGGCTGTTGCGTCTTCTAATTTTAACAATTCGTTTGGTGGCATTTATTCTGTGTGTTAATGATCCACATGCTTTTCATGCTATTTGTTGAAAACAGAATACGCCCTCCTATTTAATCCTCCTGTGACCTGTATTCCATTGTAGTGCTAGAGAGGAAGGGAGTGCAGAGAAAAGTGCCTTGTCTCTGCCAGGTAAATTGTGACCGCAGGATATGTGATCAGATCTCTTATCTTTGTTAAGGAATATTTTCGTTATGAAATCATGACTTTTATACACGTATACAATGGAGACACAGCAAAGATTTTATTTAACTAATTAATGAGATAATCGGTAAACTGTTGGAACTGGTTCAAAGGAGAATTTGAAAAGCACACAATGGTCATCGGAAATGCTGAAATAAACTTATAAATCGGTTCATGTCCACAAGACAATAGTCAGCTGCATCTCCATCTGAAAAGAGTTGCATTTTTATGGACGAGAATTGATTGCATTACCATCAGTATTATGTACAGATAGACTGACAGTATATAGTAAGCAGTGTTTATACAAAGTTTTAAGAAGCTCAAAGACCATGTAATGTGAGTTAACTTAGAAAGGTATGCTGTACAGGGCACCTAGTGATCATTTTTACCCCTCTCAAAATCTTTTAAATTTTTTCATGACACTTTCCTCATCATCCAACAGTGAATTATATAGTTTAGGTCAGATTAAGTGTCTTACAAATGTTGCTTCTATGCATATTCAGGACGAATGGATGTGAACAAATAGTCATAGAATTATAGAACTGAGTCCTAAAGGAAATCCAGGAATTCAGTGGATCCAACAAACTGTATGGAGGGAGATTATAATCATCATCCAGCAGATGAAAAGAAAAGCACCCAGGGAATTTGCTTGATGGACCAAAATTCAAAGGGAAAGGTACAGAGACATGTCAGTTTGGAGATGGCTGCCTGCATGTTTACATGGCTACTGTTTCCAGCTGTACCTTAGAAAAGTCTTTGAGGTCATACGTGTGACATGGGCATAAACACTCAGACCATCATGGCTCCCAAACTACCCCAGAACAGTTGTGAGGTCCACTCCCTGCCAGCTTTGTTTTATAGCTACCACTCATTCTTTCTGCTTATCTAAGAAGGAGGGGGTTAAAAACGAGGCACTGAAAGTGAACAAGAAGGAAGCATAAAGAAAGAATATGAGGAATTACCACCACTCTGCCATCCCCAGTTTCACCTGACTCTACTGCCTACTATCCATCCTGTTGTACTTTTCTTCCAACCCTCTACCTGAGCTCCTCTCCATATCTTCAAACTGGGACTTGCCCCGTAATCGCAAATTTGCAATCACGCTAGTCCCTTGGAATATTTTCTCCTCCTTGGCTGCCTGTCACTTTCTTATGCATGCTTTGTAACCTAGTTGAAATTCCATCTGCTCCACAATGGCATGATCTGAGCTCTCAGAATGTCCCCTTGCCATTATGTGACTGCAAATTCTATGCAGTAAGAGCTTATTCAAATTTGCCTCACTTTGTATGTACCCAACAGAGTGCTTGAAACACAAAGGATGATTAATGACTAAGAATATTAAAGTAGCTAGCAGTATATTGATGCCTAACAGAATACATGAATGGATAGGGGAATGAATGAATGAATGAATGAATGGATGAATGAATAAATGGATGAATGAATGGAGTGACTTAAAAAATGTGTACAAGTACATGTTTTCTTTCTTAGGTAAGTAAGTCCTGGGGTTTCTTGGTAAGTTACCCTCAGAGTTGGGACAATGAGGAAAACATCAAAATCACCTTTTCCTTCAATTCAAGCCCTGCTACAAACCTGTTTTTTGAATTGAGGTGTATTTAGTCTTTTAAGGTACATTACGAATGAGATTCAGTCATGCCCATCAAAAACTTGAATCCTTGCAACCAGAAAGTCTCCAATACTAAAAAATTCAGCCATTGGATGGGGAAACAAAAACCCACAACACTCTTCCAGAAGATTAATATCTTAGTGTCTACAACTGTTATTACTTCATTAGGTATTAGAGAAGAAACATAAGAAATTCTTTTGTCTATTTTATCATTTTATCATCAAAGTAACTTCTGACAGGTGCAGGGCTTTAGAAATCTCTTATTTGTATGATATAGAACAGGTGGGGGATTTTACACTGGAGTCTTGAAGTTTAGATTAATTCTGGTAATTAAAGGTGAAAAGTTTCTGGTTTCATCAGGTAAGCCCCAAACCACATGGCTGATGTACTGAATTGATCTGAAGAGAATCTGGGGTATTTGTTTCAGAGATGACAATGGGAATTGCGTGGGTCGATGCCTTCAAGCCTTCTTCTGAAATGAGGCTCCACAATTTGCAAGCACTGATAAGTTAATTTCCAAATATTCCAGTGCTTATCCAAAACTTTCCGAACTGCCTTTTCAACTTGTTCCTGCACGCTCAGGTTCTCAGCAGAACGATGTAAACAATCTACCTTTTGTTTCTCTTCTTTACTCAACCTTCTCCCCAAATGAGAGTATTGATTGCTCTTTGGAACGTCAAGTTCTTAGTATTCTTTGTGACAGATTATAAATTTAAGAACTATGAGCACCATTCCAAATTTGCATATATATATATTTATATACATGTATCTTAACATTTCTGTGTTAATGCTTTAATGTAAATTGCATATTATATTATTTTGGCTAATATATGAAAGTCTAAAGATTCCATCCACAAATAAAACAAAGAAGATTTAAAAAATAGTTCTGAGTCGTTGGGTTTGTTTTTTTAAATGAAACTTTGTAAACTATGGTGTTTATAAAACAGTCTTAAATGTGAAAAATAGAGATAAGAACTGAGTGGGAGGAGGGTTAGTTCTAGAAATGAGAGCCAGGACATGGTTGAAGGCTAAAGGTATTAGGAATTATAGAGAGGCAAAATGTTGAGAAAGGTGATTGATTTAAACTAAGTTGAAATATGGAAGTGTCCAGACACTTATAAAAAGGGATTGAATTCTGATTTACTGGTGGTTCAAACTTCACATAGTTTACATAAAGTGGCAATCAGGGAAGTCTGACTTAGGATCACTAAGCATACAGAATACATTTCAAACCCATAAAAAAGTTCCAACAATAAAGAAACCGTTACTTGGTAGAAGTTTGATGAAAGCTATATACTTTAGAGGTGGACCGAGGCTAAGCATTCAAGACTCACACTAATATCGATCTTTCTTTCCCTCCTGAATTGAGTACGTGATACACCTTGTTTGAAGTCACTCATTTATTTCGAAATTTTTGTTTTGACAGAAAAATTTACATTTGATTTTTTTAACAGGGCCATAGCATGACTTCTGCTCTTGCCTTTACCCTGGCCCTTAAAATTACTTCCTCTGGGAAAGAAACCATCTGGGATTCCATACTCTCCAACACTGGAAAGGTGAAGGTTTTAATTAACTGCCCTAGAACTTATCATTGCAAGATGGGGGTATTTAGCTCAAGTGGTGTGAAGAGCTCTTAAATTATTCTGGCAATTGAGTTTTTATCCTTTTGTTCTATTTTGTTAAATCCCTTAATGGCTAAACACTCCCACAAGCTTGGACTTTAGACCCTATGAATGGCAGGGGGGAGATGTACCCCTGGGGTAATGGTCCCTCCCCTGTGGATGGAATCTTTAGACTTTCCAAGGGCTCATACATATGCTAACAGGGTGAGCTGAATTAACCAGAATGGCTGGATTCAGGGAGGCCGAACTCTAGTTCTCAGAAAGAAGACAGGAGGAGAGGAGGACTAGGAAAACTAAAAACTAAAATAAAAGAGAACCAGGCACTCCCCTAAGTTTCTCTCACACTACGTGAGGCCAAATGCCAATATTCTGATTTACAAGCATCCACATCAGGTTACTTTAGGGGCCAGGAAATGTGTCTGACTTGCAACCCCAGATGGATGGTCAGCTGACCTCCTGGGCCATCCTGCAGGGTGTTCACTTCTCTGCACTTCAGCTAACATCCTGTGAAAGGTTGCAAGTCAAGACTTGCAACTGAACAGCAAGGTCAGGGCCAACCCTGAAACTTTGGCCAGTACACTCTCTGATAATATGCAAGTCACTTGACCTCTCTGTACATTTAAGCTTATTGTATGTCATTTTTTAATAAATAATGAGAAGTCTTGAAATAACACACCGTCAGAATTCTCTTCCTTCAGGGTAGGTGACAGCGTTAGGGGAATGGCATTCACCTAAATGGATTCCTAGGTACCCTTGGGTGTATATAAGAAATGTCATTCATAGGGTTTTCTAAGTCATTGCTACTCAAAGTATCTTACACAGACCAGCAGAATGTTGTCAGAAATTCAGAATCTCAGGTCGAGTCCCAGGACTACTGATTTGGAATCTGTATTTTAACCTAACCACAGGTAATTTAAATGTATATTGATATTTGGGAGACGCGGATGTAATGTGTACTGTGGTAAATCACCACAATGCGATGTTTCAAATGCTTCCATATTCATCCTTAAAACTTTACTGGAAGTTTTTTCCCCACAAGAATGCAATATTCTAAATTTCAGCTTCTGAGACTCTTGAGAACACGGCCATTTCTTAATTATCTCCACATATCTGGAATCTTCTGAGCAACTATGACACAGCAGGAACTCAAGAAATGTTTACAGAATTAAGTGAGAGTATACATTTAAAGTGACAGGCTTAATCTAAATTTTGGTAGCTTCCTCTATTATATTTTTAAAAATACATTAAAATGATAATGTTAAAAATATAAGGTTAACAATCTTAACCTTCATTTACTCCGTGGGTAATCCAGGTATTACGAAAATGAATTTTCCCTGTGTAACAGTTAAGGGTGTGTGGAAACATCAAACACTATCACCTCCTTCTTCTCCATAATCAGTAGAACAGTGATGAAAGTCAGTCCTAAAAGTTCTGCCAAGAAGAGGCTGGCCTTTGTCTGCTATGACAAAGTGGGAGAGGCGGGTTTTGTTTTTCCCCTTTCACTAAAGCCAAGGATGTGAGTGGAAGGGGCATCAAATCTGCTATGAAGACTAGAGAATCAGCAAAACTGAAAACTGGCATTGTATTATCTGATAGATGTCTGCTTGACTATGAAACCAACTTAACAGCCCGTTCTTCCCAGGGAGAAGGGAGAAGAAACCTAGGGGAGGGGGGTGTTGAGGGACCATTAGGGGAAAAGACCTCCAGATCCAAGAACACTCAGTACCAATGGACTCTGTTACCCCCCCCCATTGGCCCCTCTCTCCTCCATGTCCACCCCAATCCCTACCACTCACATCCACCATGTTTTTCTGATTTGCCCAAATTCCAGAACATGTGTCTCTATATCACTGTAGATCTGATATAGCCAACTAGATCAGATGAGATCATGGGCTATTGATTTTTATGAACCTCTGTTATATAATGGGAAAAGGTTATACATTTAGGAATTTGTCCTGGTGTCACTGGCAAGGAGGTAACCTGAAGACAAGATGTCAAAGCATATAAAGATGCCATGAGCTTCTTTTCTGACCTATGTCAGAACTACCCCAGGACTCAAGAGGATCACAGGCTGAGATGTTGGAACCTCAGGCCTCCCTAACAAAGGAAACCACTCCAACAACACCTAAGTGTTTCTCCTTCTTTGCATCCCCTTCCCTTACCATGAGGGAATGCATCCTTGAAAGAGTGAAAAAGACGAGGTGCTTTAGAGCTTGTCTATGTCCAGTTCACCTCCAGGTCACTATAACCACCATGCCAGACTATAGTGCGGAAACAGGGACGAGCTTGTGATGGGGAACAAGGTAGAGTCTACAAAATGAACAGGGCAGATCTTGCATCCCAAGGTAAAATCCGTCTACCAGCTTGGAGTGGCTGAAAAGTTAAGGAATAGGTCAATTAAGAAGTTAAAGTAGCTGCCATACACCATGAAGGGCGATTCTGTATAACACAGGGGAGGAAAGGTCACAGAAAAACAAATTCACATACCCAGCTCCACAGTTGGTATCAAAAGGTCTGCTTACAATAGCATTCCGCAACCTGATTTTCTGGCTTATGAACGGGATCAATATTTAATATACATCCCGATATCATCCGTTTCTTAGAAATTGTGCTGTCTTCTCTTTGGGGACTGTGGACTGTGTAGTCAGATTTATCAGGAAAAATAATAATTTTAGACCTAAGAAAAGATTCCAACACCAGAAAAACATGACTTGATGTCTCCAGTCTGCCCCAAATTGACTGAGAGGAGGTAACAATCTTTTAAGCTACCTGAGCCCCTGCAACACTTTTATAAAAACTTGGGCTACGGTCTTTCTCATGAGAGAGTTAAAAGTTATACTTTTTCTTTAAATTTTTTATCAATGTTTTATTTATTTTTCAAAAAGACAGAGTGTGAGGGAGAAGGAACAGAGAGAGAGAAAGAGGGACAGAATCTAAATCAGGATCCAGCCTCTGAGCTGTCAACACAGAACCCAACACAAGTCTCGAACTCATGAATTGTGAGATGATGACCTGAGCCAAAGTCAGATGCCCAACCAACTGAGCCACCCAGGTGCCCCTAAAAATTATATTTTTAACATTTGTGAAGAATTCATAGCACCCAATATAGCAACAATATTGACAAGGAAACAAGATGTATTCTGTAAACACACCAAAATAAATACCACAAAGTCCTTAGGATTAAATTTTTTTTTAAAATAAATCTTTGCTTACTTGTGGGGATGAGCACTGGGTGTTACATGGAAACCAACCTGACAATAAACTATTTAAAAAATAAACAAAATTATGAGAGGAAAAGAGGCTATGCATTTCCTCTCTGTATCCTAATCCGGATGGGAATCAAGATTAGAATTCCCCTTTGAATTGTCCAAGGTGACTAGAATAGCCTAAGTTTTACCTAGAAATGGCCAAATACACAGATATCCCCATCCTTGTGCGGGAATGAATGCTCACTGTCAATAGTAAACTCATTTTCATTTGATTCTGTGAAACCACTTAATCCACAGCCTATTTAAAATAGAACAATCTCTAAGAGCTGTAATTAGTTTTCCAACAGCTCTTCTTCCTGCCACTTCGCAAATCAGGCCGGGAGTCCAACTTTTAACACAGACGTGTCACTAATTAGCACTGCCCCAAAACCAGTCCAATAGGGCCATAATGAATGCACGACAATTGTGGAGCTGAGTTCATTTCTCCATTTGAGTCTTGGAAGCCATCCATTTTAATCTGCATGCAAAGGTCGACTTTTGAAGGAATAATTGTACTTTGTTTTGGTCCATCTGGATTGGGCTATAAATATGCCTTCCAGGTTTTATAACATTAAGTTACTCAGACAGCACTCCACGTCAGAGTAATGTTCAAGAAGTCCTATATGGGTGATTAACTTGAGAACATTCATCAAATCGGTGCCCTGATCTTAGGGGGAAAAATGCATTTTTAAAGCTAGAATTGATTTCGGGGCTCTTGGTTTTGGTGAATGAGATTAATTCATTTCTAAGAAGTTCCAAGTGCTTTTTGTTCTCCCTTATAATTAAGCCTAATAAACTAAACACATTTGTCTTCTTTTTTAAACATATACATATTCTCCTCTGCCAAGAATTACCTTGAAGTACTAGAGTAACAATTAAAAAAACTCCCCTTGTGATCCCCGTCATTTAAGCCTCACATATGAACCTTCCGTGATTATTTTGCACATTGTATTTTACAAGATTTTACAAAATGCTTCAAAAACATTTGAGGTTTGGGATTTCCGCTTGTTACTATTTATAGTTTCAGTGTTCACATACCATTGATTTTTTTCCCTCTCCCTCTTCTACCCGAAATGTCAATTGCAATCTAAATTAATTTGCAGTTCGAGTTGGCAAGATGGAAACTTCAGTCCATGTAGAGAAACCACAGGCAAGGCAGAAAACGTTAACTATAGTTCTTTGGTCTCTCATCCTAATATTTATGGCTTCCCTCTTCAATTACCCAAAAGCCAATTAGATACTTGTCATTGTCTTTTGGGAAACATATTAAAAAAAAAAATACTGATACACAATGTGATTTTGCCTTTAGAAATATTATGTCCAAGGTCACCTGGGTGCCTCATTCAGCTGCACGTGGGACTCTTGATTTTAGTTTAGGTCATGATGTGTTGTGTGGGATGGAACCCCACATCAGGCTCAGTGCTGACAGTGTGAAGCCTGCTTGGGGTTCCCTCTCTCCCTCTCTATGCCACTCCTTTGCTTGTGCTCTCTCTCTCTTAAAATGAATAAACAAACATTTTTTAAAAATGAAATATAATGCACAGATTTTTCATAGAGAGAAAATTGTGATGAATTCCTCATTGGTAAGCATGCATAAAAATCAGTTTTGGAAAGCAAAATATGTCACTTTACCCTAAGTGAAATGCAGACCAAATGTTACAGAGTTTCAATGGGTGGATCACATGCTTTAGACATCCCGTATCTCAAATGCACCACAGAGTACCTGTAGTGTGGAAGATACTCAGTAAACAAGTTGCAAACCTTGTGGAAGAAATATAATAAGTGGAAATAAAAGGTGTCTGTCTTTTCTTTTTAAAAAATTTTTTAATGTTTATTTATTTTTGAGAGAGAGGGAGAGAGACACAGAGGACAAGCAGAAGAGGGGCAGAGAGAGAGGGAGACACAGAATCTGAAGCAGGCTCCAGGCTCTGAGCGGTCAGCACAGAGTCGGATGCGGGGCTCGAATTCACAGACCGCCAGATCATGACCTGAGCCAAAGTCGGATGCTTAAGGAGCCCTGTGTCTGAGCCACCCAGGAGCCCTGTGTCTGTCTTTTCAAATCCAGTCATGTTGCACACAAGTAGCCACTGTAAGGTGACAGCACACATCTACAGAAACAGAGGGAGACACATGGACTAAGAGAGGAAGTTTGGGTTTGGCACCCTTTATTGCCAGATAAGTGAGGAAGGATGTGTAAGATTCCCCAGAGCATGTAGAAAACAAATTTGTCCTAAGCATGACGGGCTTAGAGCTGCAGGTTCAATAAAGAAGACTGAGAATATAAACAAGAGCAATACAAATTCTTTAGGTAAATGCTCTCGGGAGTGATGCAGTAGACAAGTAGGAATGTCATCCTCCCAGAGAAAGCAGAACAATGATGGAGAGAGAAGGGGATCAGATGGAGGTCAGACCAGAGGATGAGTTTCCTGAACCTTTAATAGTGTACGGACTATGAGAAAAACCTTCAGGCCTGCGTCTTTTTTAATGTTTTTATTTCTAAGAGAGAGAGAGAGAGACAGTATGAGCAGGGGAGGGTCAGAGAGCGAGATATATAACATGAAGCAGGTTCCAAGCTAGCTGTCAGCACAGAGCCCAACACAGGGCTCAAACCCACGAACTGTGAGATCATGACATGAGCCAAAGTCAGACGCTTAACCAACTGAGCCACCCAGGCACCCCTGGCCTGCATTGTTTTTAAGAGAATAGTATTGTTGTTACCATCAAGCCCTGAATGGTGAAAGCTAGGCAAAGCAGTTAAATGCTTTCATAAACAAATGCCATTTATTTACTTGTAAGTCTCCACAATGCTGTCAGGGAAGCCTTACTGCCTTTCACACAGTTTTCTATCATTCTTCCTTAGGTATTGTTTCCTGATTAAGTGTTATGTTCTACAAGGGCTAAAGATGATTTTACATGGGGGTGTCAGAAGGGACACTCCAAGGTAAAAAACAAAAAACAAAAACAGACAAAGGTCAGGATATTTTATAACCTGATTAAGGACAACCATAAAGTGGACAGGAAGGGATTTCAAACAAAACTTGTGGATTAAGATTTGTGTTCTTTGGGTCTTGAGACAGTCCCCGGCTTTTATTCTCATCTAGGAAGACAAGAAGAGTGAGGCAAGAAAGCTGCTCCATCACTCACAGGCAACATGCCCTGTCTTCTCAAGGTGCTTCATAACACCCGCTAAGGAAGCGCACCGGGCTGGGCATAGTTGCCATTTTGTGTCTCCAGTGGGTGGACACACCAAGATCTGAGCAAAGACTCACCAACCTTCCCTGCATCCCTGTGTGTCTCCATACTGGTGGAGGAAAGCCCAGTTAGTCAGGAAGCGTGTTACCACGCTTTCCATGCTCGGCAGTGGCTCCTGAAATATTCGCATCATGGGACCACGGTTTTTCTTATAAATAAATCTCTTTGAGAAGTTTACTGTTCTAGGGAGACTCTTTCAGAAATATGGCCTAATATAGCCTAATGGGAGCCACACTATTTAGATCTTTTTTTTTTTTAACTAAGCGTAGATAGCTGAATATGTTTTCTTTAATTTATAAGTTTTAGAGTGTGAAAATGGTTTTTAATCTAGAGAGAACTGTTAGGGCACCTGGGTGGCTTAGTGGGTTAAGCGTCCAACTTCAGCTCCGGTCATGATCTCACAGTCTGTGAGACTGAGCCTTGTAACAGCTCAAAGCCTGGAGCCTGCTTCAGATTCTAGGTCTTCCTCTTTCTCTGCCCCTCCCCCACTTGCACTCTGTCTCTTTCAAAAATAAAATAAATAAAATAAAATAAAATAGCAACATTTAGAAAGCACTGCAAAATGAAGAGGGTTTTCACGTTTCTTAAGTGAAGAGTGTGGTGTCTCCTGATTGGATGGGGGCTCCCAAATGTGAGCTAAGATTGGATGGAGGCAGGTGACATGGGTGGTGAAAGAATTCACATGAGGCAGAAGAAAGGAGATAGAAGTTTACTGACTACACCACAAGGGAGCAGAGGGCAGAACAGCTGAGAAGCTGTCTGCAAGGAGGCAAGGAGTGGGGGTTGTATTTCGAGGGCAAATGTGACCAAGTATGTGGACACGTGGGATTTTTCCGTTTTTGGTAACTCTACCTGGTTGCAAGTAGCCCGTTGGTTAGTTAGGGCCCATGGATATTTTGAGGTGACTTGACTAATGGGCCTATCTGTATTCTGCCAGGGGATTGCTGTGGACCCTGTTGTCTTGATCAATTTTCCACTGCTCAAGCCTGTTGTCTAAAATCAGCCTCTACAAAGAGGACAATCTCTTGAGGACCTCAGGGTACAATACTGAGTTGCTGACATTGAAGGTTACACAGTGCAGTCTACACTAACACTGTTCTTTTCTTTTCTTTTCTTTTCTTTTCTTTTCTTTTCCTTTCTTTTCTTTTCTTTTCTTTCTTTTCTTTTACTTTGTATTCTATTCTATTCTATTCTATTCTATTCTTTCTATTCTATTCTTCAGCACTTCCAATCCTATTGTCTCTACACCCTAAAATATTTAAAATATGCCCTTCCTGCCTAGTGTCTATTGGTTTGTTTTGAAAGTTGGTATATTTTTTCAAGGTACTTCTTGGCTGCCATTGTTTTGTACCCTTGGTGCGATGCATAAATCCAATCTATTTATTTTTTATCAACATTTTGTTTTTGAGCTCTTTTCATGTTGACATATATGAATTCAGTCCATTGCATCTAATTGCTATATAGTATTCCCTTATATTAAAATCTTTCCACTTCTTTGCTGGTCTCTTCATTTACTCATGGCTTATGTCTGATCTTATATTTTCTTTCCAATCCAACGGACACAAACTGTTTAATACTTGGTTTGTCTGTTTTCTCTCCTCTTTCTATTTTGTAACACTGGGGAAACGTTAGTTGCTGCATGGTAACTAATTTGAATGAGCGGTAACCCTCCAGGACCCCTAGGGTTTCCTGGGGGTGGGGTCCACTAACCTGTGCTCACTCACCACCTCGTACAGATGGAGAAAGTAGTTTACTTAAAAACCTCCAAGACACCTCGGTAATTGCCACAGTGACTTCACGCTTATTGATGATTCGTCTTCAAATACACCACGCTTGTACTTTTCCACAGAGAATGGAGAAATTAAAATATCTGCTACATTTAAAAGATCACAGTACAAAAAATATCTAATGTGTTGACAAAGACATAACTAAAGTATAAATAACTTGCTTTGGATGTGTACTCGGATATCGAACGATGTTCAGAGCATGCTCCGTCTTCCAATAGATATGCCTGCACTTAAGATAATGATGTACTCCATGTAACACATGCGCTTTGATGCAAAGGCCTTCAGCTGTAGGGCCGTCATGAACATGACTCTTGATTACATGTTCTAACGCCAGGCCCGATGGCACAAAAACCATTGCCTTCACTGTAAACTCAGATAAAGAGGCTCTACCTGGAGAGAAACTGGAAACAGAGTGTCTGGCACCCAGGATCCCCAAATGGCTTGTGCAACAGCAGCCCCGAGTCCAAGACAGAGGTAGATGAGGCAGCCTTTTTTTTTTTTTTTCCAAATATTTTTATTTATTTCTAGGAGAGAGAGAGAGACAGCGTGAGCAGGGGAGGGTCAGAGAGAGAGGGAGACACAGACTCTGAAATAGGCTCCAGGCTCTGAGCTCGCTGTCAGCACAGAGCCCGACGTGGGGCCCGAACCCACGAACCGCGAGATCATGACCTAAGCGAAAGTCGGACGCTTAGCCTACTAAGCCACCCAGGCGGCCCGATGAGGCAGCCTTCTTGACTGTAACTCTTGTGCTTATCACAGTTTCCGCCATGAGGTTTCCTCCTCTGCCACATCTGACAGTCCCCCTTCCTCCCTATAACTGGGTATTTAAGAATATGTCGTGGGTCCTCCCTGATTATCTCTTGCCCAACTTGACTTAGAGAACTTCTATTCTTATGGATTAGACACTCCCTTGAGGCCAACAGCTCTGACTGTGTCCCAAGGTCTGAGCTCTCTGCCAGCTTTGACTGGATTCAAAGGGCCTGCTTCTGACTTAGCATCCCCACTGCAATGGAATGAGCATGTGAACAACTCAAGTCTGTGAGCTGAGAGTCCATAGCCCTTGTCTTGGGCTGTGACTATTATTGGCACGGCCAGGCAGTCTTAATACCTGAATTTATTTTATGTTTCTGCCCCCCTCTCTTTGCTAATGCATCATTAGACCTAGCCGATGTTTGCCTTGAAATGTGTCTCCTGTGCATGTTTTTTTCATTCTGACCACCATGTCCTTATCCTTGAATGAATGCAATAGATCCCTATGTATTACCCACAATCCCTCTGATCTCACTTTGATTTATTGGCAAAGAAGACGCAAAATGGTATAGTGCTTAGGAATGTGGGCTCTGAGGAGAGATACCTAGACTGCTCTACAGTTGCATTTTTACAAAGCTGCAAAAATTTGAACAAGTTAGTTAACATGTCAACACCTTTGTTCCTTCATTTATAAAAGGGAGGTGAGGACGCCACCTCATGAGATTACTTGCGAGTGCATTCACAGAGCCCACAGACAGTGATGCATAATGCATGGCCTGCTCTAGAAATTTACAGAGGACATTTGTGGGGCTCTGAGAAAATACACAGAACAGAGTTCCACCCTGCTTCCTTCAAAATCTGGCAAAATTCCCTCCTTTGGCATTTAGTGCCTTCCTAAACTGTCTCCATCTTACATTCAACACCAAAATTTATGTTCTTTTTATTCTTCTTTTTATATTCTTTTTATTCTTATTGTTCTTTAATTCTAATGAGTTATTAAAATCTAAAACAATTGCTGAAATTCTCTTAATGTGTTGCCATTTTTTGCATATTTTATCTCATTTGATGCTCTCTGTGGCATGAACTCATGTGTGGAGAAGAAAAAGCCAATTACAGTTAGTAAAGGAAGATCTACCTCTTGAATGGAGGAATCCTTTATTTCTTCCGTATAATGGCACCCTATTTTAGGAAAAGAACTTTTTTAAATTCTTACTATTACAATTTTGAAAAAGACATACAGTTAGTGAGTACCTTCTAGCGCTCCTATTAGGGTTTTGGAAATTAAATAAGGATGGAGCTTGAGCTTCACTAACTGTACAGTAAATCCTTTTTGCTCCATGGTGAAACTCACGCAGATAATTCTTATGAGCATGAGGAATTACCTCTGTCAGGAAAGGAGAAGAGTTGTTTCTCAAAACTTCAAGGAGAGATCTATAAGAAAATAAAAACAGATGGAATAGAGAGACCACGTCTGTATTCCGGGATGAGAAGGATAAAAAATTGTATGCACACAAATAAGATAATTTTGATATAGTATATGTATGAGTTTACTGTGTGATGAGTGCATAAACTATGGGTTTTTTTCCCCCGATTTATTTGGCTGCATCCTCTGTGATTGCCTCTTTCTATGACAGCTATTTTTAATCCACTTTCTACATGGAGATTAGAAATGAAATTCAGTCTTCAAAGATGCTTTCACTCTAGTTTTCAAGCCTAACTAAAACAGCTTAGTGAAATTTTTCACCTAAAATTGATAATTAGGCATGTTTTCAAAGAAACAAAGTGATCAATAAAACTTTAAAAGTAAATAGAAAGGAAAGATTAGACTCTGGGTATTAGTATATATTATAAAAAAAAGATGAGCCTTCTAGAAAATAGTATAATTTAGGAATTCTTTTTTTTAAGTTGATTTATTTATTTTGAAAGAGAGAGAGAGAGAGAGGGAGAGAGAGAATGAGTGGGGGAGGGGCAGAGAGAGAAGGAGAGAAAAAGAGAAAATCCCAAGAGCCTCGTGAACTGTGAGATCATGACCCTGAGCTGAAACCAAGAGGCTGACACTTAACCGACCGAGCCACGCAGACACCCTTATTTAGGATTTCTTTATAATATAAAGTTTGCTATGGTCTAGAAAAATAGATCATCAGAATAATAGGTCAAAATTGGATTCATTATATATTTGTAAATATGATAGAAATTTCACTAACAATGGAACCTAGAACATTATGTCAGCAATTTTCTTTCAAGTAAAGTGACTTGAAAAATGTAGTAAAAAAAAAGTCAAATTAGTCCCTCAATTTACACGGTACACCAAAATAATCACAGCCAAATTTGAGATAATACTTTTAAAAATAATGAAAATTTATATAACTGTTAGATCCATCTTGAAACAATAAATAAAAGAATCAATGACCCCCCAAAAATCATATCCCAAAACATTTTACACAGCATAAGAAAATAGAGAAGAACAGGATGGTGGGTGTACATTATGCAATCATGATAAAGATTTGTTATTTTTATTACAAATATCAGGAATTTTGAAGGAAGAATCATAAACTGAATGCACATTCCAATTCGGTTCCATCCACAAATATCACTGAAACGTAAAAATGCCTATAAAGGAATCAAAAATGCAGAAAACCATAAGGACAAAAAAGGGCAGCAGGTAACCAAATACAAAAGAAGTTAGCAAATCTCCCACAGTGCAGAGATAACCCTGCGGAAGTTGGTAGTTGACTTAGGAAGTGAGATTTGGTGGAGGGTGTGAGTGGGTATGGAACAGTCACGTGATGTAGAAGAGACCAGGACAGAGCCCAGACCAATAGTGCGACAGTGGCTAACTGATTTGGTGATTGCCTGCTTCCTGGATCACACATAAACCTTTTCATGGTAAAATCCCTCAGTTTGGTGTAGTGCATCCTAAAAACACCCCGCGATGTTGGCCTCTAAATCAGAGTTGAGCGGGGTTCCATGATATTTGCATTTAACCCAAGCTTGATACTGCAACACGCTGGTGCCTAATATGCAGGGAGGTCATCCTCGCTGTGTTGGATATTTACAACATCCTAGAAAAATATCACGTTTTTATTATTTGTTTTATGATTCCATTATACAAGTTGCCAAAAGTTAAGATAAATTAACATTTTTGTTTCCTCAGTAAACATCGTCTAGAAGCCCAATATTGTGCTTTGAATGTTGATGGCTCTTAAATCTAGAAAGTGAATGCATGATCTTTCTGTTCATGAACATACATTGATCTGAAACAATTTATTTTTATTTTTTTATTTTAAAAAATTTAATGTTTTATTTATTTCAGAGACAGAGAGAGAGAGAGAGTGCAAGCAGGGGAGAGTCAGAGAGAGAGGGAGACACAGAATCCGAAACAGGCTCCAGGCTCTGAGCTAACTGTCAGTACAGAGCGCGACTCGGGGCTCAAACCCAGGAACCGTGAGATCATGACCTGAGCTGAAGTCTGATGCTCAACCAACTGAGCCACCCAGGTGCCCCTGAAACAATTTTTATACAGAGACATAAGAGCTACTGGAAAACACAATCTACACTTTTCTTCCCGGAGACAACTTTATTCTTTCTTTCTTTCTTTCTTTCTTTCTTTCTTTCTTTCTTTCTTTCTTTCTTCCTTCCTTCCTTCCTTCCTTCCTTCCTTTCTTTCTTTCTTTCTCTTTCTTTTTTTTCACTGAAAAGAACTTCATGGGATATTTCACTTTCGAACTGAAATTAACTTATCCCATTTAACTCACACCAGCACTTTTATTAATCTGGTGGTATGTAAAGTCAAGTCTTACCTCCCAAGCTCTCTGAGACATCCAGAGAGACGTACATGTTAGAAAAAATCAAGTAGACAGACACAGATCAGTTACTATGGAAAAAATCCTGTCTTAAGAGAAAAAAGCCAGAGATCTTAATTGACTTTAATAAACAGCATCAAATGCTTGCAGTCAGTTATCCATTATTTTGAGCATACATCACAGAACACAGTTGCAGCCATGAAGGCCACGGAAAGGAACTTAAGAACAGATTAGAACCATAAACGCTGACTCTGCGGAGACCACAGTGTAACAAAAGGGAATTTTATGTCCGAAATGTCAAACACAGCACTTATCCATGAGGGAGCCCACCTCAGCAACTGTCAAAAGAATGAGGAACAAACATCCTAGTATCCTTTGGTTCTCAGAGAGCATTCACCCTCACGTGTGTGCTCTGGGGCACAGGTAGTCATCTTAATTTATTTCCCAGGATGGAGGGGTGCCCAGGACAATGGCACCTGAATTCTGAGTGTCCTTCAGTCCCGTGGATTTAGATTCCGAAGAGTATCATTCACTTCTCACATCGGTATCAGACACAGCTTCATAATTGGTCCTGAGCCCATCCATTCGGGCTCCCTCCCCCCTCCCGCCCTGTCTTTCTGTCTTTCTCTTTGGTTTGTTCCTACAGGTATTGGCTGGTTTTCAAGCTGTCATATTTCTGTGTCTGGTTTGATCTGAAGGGGAGAAATGTCCTCATCCCGTCCAAACTTATCCTTATCATCAGATGGATAGTAGCAATAAGCAAGGATATTTACCCCAAGGCTCCTTCTGGGAACTTCAACAAAGTCATTGCTAAAAAACAGGTTATACAAAGGCATGTTCAAACCTAACAGTAGATAAGACAGAGCCCGATGCCAACAAGTGACACTAAAACTCTAAAACCACATTCAGCGGAAAGAGTACACAAAAATGCTTAATTTTAGTGAAAGAACATTGTCTACACTTCCGTGAGTATTCCTCGAGAATACCCTGCTCAATTTATCATTCTATGACTTGGCTATATTTTTGTTTTTATTTGTTTCTCTTTTAATGTTTATTCATTTTTAAGAAAGAGAGAGAGAGACTGAGAGAGAGAGAGGCAGAGAGATGGAAACACAGAATCCACAGCAGGCTCTGGGCTCTGAGCTGTCAGCACAGAGCCCAACGCGGGGCTTGAACTCATGAACAGGGAGATCATGACCTGAGCCAAAGTCAGATGCTTAATCCACTGAGCCACTCAGGCGCCCCTGATTTGGCTATATTTTAAAAAGTAGCTTTGTTTCCAATTTGANAAGTCCAACTCATCTTGTATTTTTTTTTTTTTTTTTGCTCTAAAAGATTTCAATGATCTCTTTTCTTCCTTAAGCTGGTTTCTGTATGTTCTTAGAAAATATCTATTATATCAATAATATATTGCTATAAATTATATGTATTTACTGCAAGCAAATGAAACAAAGTTTATTGCAACTTACATTATAATTTTACTCTGCTTCCTCACAGTGCTTTCTACCATGTAATCTTCAGTCATAACCTGATATTTGATAGAATTTTATACTTTAAAAATAGTCTGATGGTTTAAAGTGCATTACATTATGTTTTTCGAACCTCATTGGATTAGAGTATGTTTTCACTTTGTTTTAGAAATCTATAGTCAGAAATATCCCAAGTTCAGTGATGGCTTCTTTTGTTGGACCCTGAAGTTGTGCCCAAACTTCAAAACATTTGCTTATTTAGTTGGACTTTGGGGACAAGAATCATACTATCACCCTCGGAGGAAGTTACCAAGTTTCATAAACACTTAATTGAGATCTTAAACTTGAGTGTCAAGGAGAAATAGTGAACCACCTTTGTTTCCCACTTGAAAGCACCCTTCTAAGGCTCTGAAGATTTATGCGGGACAGGTTAGTATATTGCTCTTAACTAATCAGAACTTTGTTCCCTTGGCAACCTGCATACTTTGTTTCCCCCACACCAGCATTCCTGAATCTCCCCCTCCCCAAATGATTTATTTCCCTATTGCAACAGCCTATGGGCACATTACATACTTTAAAACAACACATTAATCTATAGCTTTCCAACCCAGGCAGCAGACACGGCCATCCTTCTTGATAACCACCGCTGGCTGTTACAAAGAAAGCATTCCGGGTTTAGGCTGCAGTCAAGAAATTGTAGGGGATGACGTGTCTTGTACCCGTCTCCAAACCTGGGCTTAGGCAAACTGCCAGGGAGAGCAAAAGCCACAGCTGTAAATTTTCATTGAAAATGCCCTGTACCAGTCTCTGATGCTCATTTCTGACTACTTATGACTGGCCTTCCTGAGAATAAATGGAAAATAAAAAAATGTGTAATGGGCCACGCTTATTAGATAGATGGCTATGATTTAATGGCCGCC
>NW_027528362.1:7829044-7876322 GCF_008692635.1 Crocuta crocuta | reverse complement strand
CTTCCCTCTCCTCGAAGCCCCCCACAGCTTTTATATTCAGAGTGAAACCTTGCACTAACAACTTAGGGTTAATTTTCCAATTTCCATACATTAATTTGGCAAAAGAAAAGCACCTTTCAACTCTTCACCAGGATAAGGGCAAATATAGTTAGTCAGCCCTTAAAGAAAAGCAGATCCACTCAAACCTCAAAAATTTTTCTCTGTTAAAATTGTTCGTGGGCATGTTTTTTTCAGAAGGATCCCATTACCCGGAATATCAGATATATATTCAGGGTGGCATGCAATCCTCGTTAAGCGAGGATTGATATTGATTACAAGAATACATAACTTTTAAGGAAAAATAACTAACGTATTTTTACCTATAAGTTTTATTCTCATCCAAGACATATACTATGAATGAAAGCCTACATGCACCATGAATAGTTGATTTCATTCTGTTATGACACATATATTTCTGTATTATTTTCAAAATTTTGCAGTGTGGTTCACTGGCTTTTTTCATATATATATATGTATGCATATATATGTGTATATATATATATATACGTATATATATGTGTGTGTGTGTACATATAATCATATATATGTGTTTTTAAGTGAAACATCAAAATATATAGTTAAAATGCCACTACCCATCTTCTTTTCGCTTTTTTTCCTCCTCTTCCTAGAGATAGCCATCATCCTAAAGTTGCTCTGTATATGTGCACTGTAATCTTCAGGTTTTACTTCATGTATGAAATATATACTTGTACATATAGTATATGTGTATGTATATGTATAACATATATGTATTCACACACATATATGTTGTGCACATCTATACATATTTAAATGTTTTATTTTCTATGTATATGTTATGCTACTTATTATTCTTTGTAAAACACTGTATTTTTAAATTAACCGTTTTAATCTTAATTTATCATATTTTTTAAAAATTAATTTATTTATTTTGAGAGAGAGAAAGAGAGACAGTGTGAGAAGGGGAGGGGCAGAGACAGGGAGAGAGCAAATTCTAGGCAGGCTCCGTGCTGACAGAGTGAAGCCCGACTCAGGGCTCCAATTCACAAACTGTGAGATCATGATCTGAGCCGAAATCAAGAGTCAGATGCTTAACCAACTGAGCCACCCGGGTACCCCTGGATTCATTTATTTTAATTGCTGAATAAATGATCCCAAGGTATGCCTCCGTAATCTTTATAAATCAAATTCACTTCAATAATTATCTAAAACTAGAATCCTAAAATGTTAGGGTTGACCTACACTGAAAGATTAAGAGTCTTTAACCAGGATTCTAGAAAGTTCTGATCAGGTAAATCTCAGTGTAATTCAATTAATTTAAGTGCTCATGCAACCTGGATGCATGAGCTAACACTTAACCATTACCTCTAGGTGGCTGGTAAAAGAAATGCTTAAGAAAAATGAGACTCATAATTCACCCAAAGTGTGTAATACTAGACCATAAGGAAATTTTTTTCTGACCACACATACCCTAATTTGTCACTAAGCATGAAGTGTGGGAACGTTTCTAGCAGCCCAAGGCGGGCCACCAATTGGCTTAGATGTTTTAGCGTTTAGGTCAATATTTATAGTTTTACTTTTACTATAATTTTCTTTATAAAACTTAACTTCCTTTATTCAAAACGGGCTGAGTTAGCCCCTTGATACTTTCCTTTGCTATGACCTATCTGGCAAGTTTATAAGACTTTTTATTTTAAAAGACTCAAACTTTGCAGCAAAAGTACTATACCAGAGAAAATATCTTACACCTAAAACAAACAATAACAAAAAATAAATAAACCTATCTTTCAAATGTGGGATTCGCACAAGAACTGGATTGTCTTACGCTCTCCAGGTTGAATGTGTTCAAAATTTATTTTCATTGAGGACTTGCTCACATGAACAAATATGTGAACACAGGAACACACAGATACCCCACAGGCAGCACGATGTCAGAAAAACTAGGTTAGTAATAGGTTCACCAGAGTGTCGTGTGTGTGTGTGTGTGCGCGCGCGCACGTGTGTCATCGCTTTTACTCATCAGAAACCTGTAAAAGTATCTTTTATGTGAACAATTAAATACATTCATAATTTGATTTCTTTCCAAATCTTGGGCATTTTGTATGTGTTACATCCATTTTACACCAGACAGAGTGATCAAGTGGCTGCATTCTTGAAATTTTCCAAAGCTCTGACTGATTTACTACTTACTATCTGAATGATGTCCACCAAATCATTCACCATGTTGCTGAGTATCCGTCTTCCAGCCCATTCCACCAAATGCCTCCACCATCCATGTGCTGCTCGGACCAAAAAGAAAGTTGTCTCGAGTTCTGCTTTTTCCCACCTCACCCCATCGTGGCCCGCCGGCTAGTTCTTCCTCCAAAGCCATACTCTGAAATCTGTGCACTTGCCCTTGGCTCACCTCGCAGTCATCTTCTGCTGGGACTATCAAAAAGCTTCCTAACTCATCTCTTCTCTTCAATTCTTCCATGCTTTTCCTCATCCCAAAATAATTTCTCCATCCAACAAACAGAATTAGCTTTCATTTTTTTAATTTAATTTTATTTTTTTGAGATAGAGAGGACAGGAATGGGGGGAAAGGGGCAGAGGGGTAGAGAGAGAGTCGCAAGCAGGCCCCGCACCCAGCAAGGAGCGCAACTCAGGGTTCGATCCCATGCAGTGGGAGATCATGCCAAAATCAAGAGTCTGATGCTTAACTGACTGAGCCCTCAGAGTGCTCCCAAAATGATCTTTGAGAACACCAGACCACAATACTGCCTTTTGGAAGAATTTCCAACATTTTCCCACTGGATTTAGAATAAAAGTCCATCCTCCCTACACGGCCCAAGTGATCAGATTCCTGCCCACGTCTCTGGTGTTAGAGCCACTGTTTCCTCCTTGCGTCTTAGTAAGTGCTAGTAATGCCACTCTGCTGATCCCTTAAACTTGGCAGTTTCTCCTCCTTTGACGACACCTCACTTTATGTCCCCACTGCCTGCAATTATCTGAATTCAGGCTTTCACGTTGCTAGCTCTTCTCATTCAGTTGTAGCTTCAAAGTCAGAGAAAGTCCCCCGATCAACCAATATGAAGTAATTCTCTCTGGTCTGACACTATCGCATCTCTCAGCTTTATGCCCTGCATAACATCTGGACTCTGAAATATTATCATTCATGTGTTTATTGTATTTACTTAGATATTCATTATTATGTGTGTGTGCATACATATATATACATATATATAGTATGTATCATGCTATTCATGCATTCTATATCTTACCCCATGAAGCTCTGAGTATAATTACTTAACACTATTGACTCAAGGCTAGAAAACAGTAAGCACATCAATATTTTTAATAAGTGTGGATTTTTGAATCCTGGTGACCTCATTTGTAAAATGCCATATAATACTGTCTATATCACAGCAGGATTTGTAAGGATTAACTCTGTTAGAAGTACCTACTGTAAAGAGAGACGTGACTGAAAATTCTATGGATGGTACAGAGATGCTACAGCAACTATCGTTTCTTCTTTCTCTGGGTTCTGCTTCTCTCCATAAAATGTAGTCCTACCCTAATCCTACTGTCTCTCTTTGTGCAGATATTTCATATATAACTTTATTTTTATTTTTTAATGTTTATTTATGTACTTTGAGAGAGAGAGAGAGAGAGAGGAAGAGGGATAGAGAAAGAGATGGAGAGAGAGAATCCCAAGCAGGCTTCACATGGTCAGCACAGAGCCTGACATGGGGCTCGATCCCACAAACTGTGAGATCTTGAGCTGAGCGGAGATCAAGAGTCAGGTGTTTAACTGACTAAGGCACCCAGGTGCCCCCCTTGGGTCCTTCTTGACAAAAGAAAAGCAAATATAGGCGAAGACATATGCTCAATCAGAATTAAATTTAAAGAAATAATGAACCTGATATTCATAACAAGGTTTCTTAATGGCCACAATAATAATGCTACAGTTGTAAAGCAGCTTCCAGTTTTTGAAATACTTGCTCACAAATCCCCACAAAACACTAAGCAAGGACGACCAACTGCCGCTATCTCCATTGAGTAGCTGAGAGCGTTTGACTTCATCATGAGAAGAGGCATTGTCAGGGCCGCCAGGCCCATGCTCTGGGCAGCTGAGACAGAACCAGTCTGGGCTGCTGACACTTACTTTGAGTCTCTCCCCACTGCTTCAGGCCTTTCCTTTCCTCCTTTTGATTCTTCTACCTCCAATCACCCCTCCTCATTCAGTGCCGCCATTGTCTTTCCCCAGCACCTTTATTCCTTATTCCCTGCATTCTTCCTATTGCTAGTATTTGATTAGTGGATGCCTGGCCTTCCAGTGGGTTGGTCTTAAATATCTGATCCTGTTTTATTACTATCTTGATTTTTCTATATTATTTGTACCTTTCTTGTCTTTCTCCTCATGGCATTACTAAAAGATTCTGGGATACCCATGATGTTGCTCAGATGCAAGCTTCTTCATTTTTTAGCCACATTTTCTGGACAAGAACCTTAATGAACTGGGATAAGAGTGCTTTGAGCTATTGGCCCCGGGGATGTGAGGAGAACACACGAGGGTGGCAAGCACTGACGTAACAATTATCTTCTGTTTTTGTGTCCAGCGTGTGTCACACTCATGTGTGCAGATATAGCAGAAAATATGAGATGCATGCTTAGATTCATGGAAATTTCATCCCTGCAGAGTAAGACAGAAAAAAAAAAACAAAAAAAAAAAACAGATGAACAATTGGATGCCGGTAAAAATAATTTAAAAACTGAATCAAATATTTTCAAATATCAAGCTCAGATCTAAGGGTTTATATATGCAAGATGCTCAGAATTCTAAAGTCTTGACACAGCACTAAATACAAACACATAACACTGTAAAGGGTTAGAGGGACGGAGAGCTATGTCTGACTTCAGAGGTCAAAGGAGAACTAGACTTCAAAAGTAGGAGTAAGATCCAGATAATGCGATGGTGAACAGAGATTCTCATCTACTTATATATCAAATCTGAACTCCCCTTGCTCAGACAGCTAGCTATTTCTTATGCTGATGTGTAACTATCTTTGTAAATAGCTATGGATGTGAACAGAAAGTTACATAGGCATAAATATGCAAGAGGTATTTGATGGAGAAAATGAGTTCATTGGTCCAGTAAAGGGAGATGAGACAGTTATTGGTAAAGAGCGTGAGTGTTTAGGTAATATGTTCTCATATACCCATCCAGTTCAGTTTTGCAATAATATCCTGCAACAAAAGACTTCTGACTTAAAGGTCAGTGGGTAAGACTATCTGCTTTATCTCTTAATCAGTGATAGGGGTGCCTGGGTGGCTCAATCAGTTAAGGGTCCGACTCTAGAGTTCGGCTCAGACCATGATCTCAGGGTTGTGAGATCAAGCCCCGCGTCAGGCTCTGCACTGACAATGTGGAGCCTGCTTGGGATTCTCTCTCCTCTCTCTTTCTGCCTCTCATCTGCTCTCTCTCTATCGCTCTCAAAATAAATAAATCAACTTAAAAAAAAAGAAATTGAAACATCAAAACAAAAATAGGCAATGGTAGGGTTCTGAGTGGGGAAACAACACCCATATGCTGATATGTGTCTGGATCTCCACTCTTACTTAAGTACCATCCTCTCCTCCAGGGACACTTGTGTGTAATTCTTGGTTCCTACCTTCAGCATAACATTGTTCACCGCAGGTCAGAGTAGTCACCTCATATTCCACAGGTGGAATTCAGCCTCCAGCTCTGATTTTATTTTCTCATCTCTGAGCTTTTCCCCAAGGTTTTCTCAAAGGCCTTCTCTTCTCCCTTCCTCCCTTCTCCCCACCCTCCTCTTCTCTCTCTCCTCTCCTTCTCCCCTCCTCACCACAACCTCACCATCATCCTTTCTTCTATTTCAGTTCCCTCCTCATGCAAGAACCCTACCTGATCATCAAGCTCCTTAATAAGTGTGTACAATTTGAGCAGCAACATTCAGGCTGGGGTTCGTGTCTCCTTTACTTTCTATTTGTTTGGTGCTTTCTGTTTATTGTTCTCTCCCAGAGTTGGCTGTAGTTAGCCCAGGGTGGGTAGAGGCCATAATTAATGCTATTAACTCTTTTATTTTTACAATCAGATGGAAAGTAGATACTCTACCATAAACATTTGTTTAATGTGTGAGAAAAATAGTTACAGGAGAAAACCTTGACTTAGGAAAAGCTTTGCTCCTGGATCTCTTAAAAAAAACAACCCTGTGTTCTTAGAGTGTATGGAATATTTTTCATTATGAAATACAACAACCCAGTGATCCCATAATCAAGATATATCGGTGCTAAGGGTTCCGACACAGGGTCTTCAGGAAGCCTGGCCAGAAGGAGGATCATTGGACCTTAAACAAGTCACTTCAATCACTCAGAGAAATGGTGGTAATAAGTGTGCCCATTACCCAGGGATTGAGCGGATTAAATCAAATAATTTATGTCCAGTGCTCAATGCAGTGCCAGCTTAGAGCAAGGAACCTGACATTCAGGAGAACATTCAGTTGAAATAAAAGTCACCCAAAAGTTACGCATTCTATGTGCATATATAACTACTGGGATAATATTTTTCTATATTAATGAAGGGCCTTTTTGTCTGACTTTCCTTTGGGAGGCCAAATCATTGGGATAACCATCTTCTCGTGTTTTTTCTTTTTTCTTTTCTTTTCTTTTTTTTTTTTGTATTTCAATAATTAACTACAGCCATATTGGAAGTATTTCATATTTCATTGAAAAACTAAAGAAGATTCTAGTGCCCTTTTACATAGTATATGTTTCACATTCAACCGTTTATGGTGTACCTTTTCCCTATTCACCTGAATGGTTATCATCTCCGAAACATGGGCTGGAGATACTTACTCACGTACTAAGTAAAACCGCAGGCATGGGCACACTGACAAGGGAATAGAAAAGTCCCTAAGTCAAGCCAGTATTTGTGGAAGAGAAATCTTGGATTAAGCCCTAAACTTGCGACATCTGGGCTTCTGCAAGTTGCCAGAAAGAAGACTTGACATCAAGTTTGGGCCCTCAGTCAAGATACCTTTGCCTTTATTTAGTAACTCTTGGCAAGTGTGACTCAGTAGTTACTGGCAAGGTTTCCAATGTAAGGCAGAGGTCTGTGCATAAAAGTTAACTATAAACCAAACCGCCTTAGTACTATCCTCTTGTTCTACTATATTTAAAAAAAAAAATCCCACAAATTTTTCTGATTCACTTAGAAGTAAATGTGTCTCATTTTAGAAAACACCTTTTCATTTGTTAATCTGAGGGCACATGGGAATATCATTGTTCAGCAAGAACTTAAGGTACAAGTAGGCCTTTCTCTTGGTGAAAGAACTCCAAAAATGAGATCTCGAAGAGCAGAGATAAACATTGTTAGGGATTAAGTCGTGTAGAGGGGTAAGTTTGAGGGGTGAGTCATCTTTCCAGTGAAATTGGAGATACATTTGGAAGATATTTGTTAGAATTAAGTCATGGAAGAAAAAGGCAAAGAATAATATATGCCTGATTTTGAAAACAAAGAAGAGATTTCTCGTGAAAGAGGGAAATAAAATGGAAGGAGGAGAGCTGCTATCAAAAAAAACAGACAGTATACGTGGTCCCTTGGTTCTTAAGGGCCAAAACCAAATGTCAATCCTGTGTGTCCTTCCAGTGGACTGGCCAGAGGGGAAAAGATTCCTGTTTTGTACTGTAGCAGGTAACATTTTGCATATTGCTAATAGAAGTGTATTTGTCTGGGTTTTAAACTTTAATTTATTCACAAGTTCTTTGTTGATTCTTGACTGAGACTTCCTAAAGAGTATCCGCGGGTTGGCATTGTGGGAGGAGAGATGATGAATGAAATATGCAAACTTCTCAGGGCTGTGCCTGGCATTGGGTCAGAGATAAATGGTGGTTCTCTTCTTTCCACTCTTACCTTACCCTAGATGATTTTTCTAAGATTCCAAATAAAGAGACTGATGGTGGTTTTACACTGGGCTAAAATGAAATTTAAATTCTACTCATTTCATGTGCTCGAGAAATGACATGAAGACTTCTAAATGAGACAAGGTTTGAGCCACTTAGGTGTCCCGAGCCTTACCCAAGTCGAAGCCGGCTGCATTCAAAACGATGACAAAATGACAAAGAATAGTTCATCCATAGGCTGAATGAGTCACCCTTTCTCATTATAGACGCTACTATGTGGGAGTCCATCAGGCATTTGGGGAAATTATACCTACTGCCTACCTGAAGATTTAATAATGAAATGAACTAATTTATTTTTTTTCAAATATGCAGCAAATAGGTGCAATTTTGGTATAATCTCCCCTGGATTGTAAGGATCTATTTAATCTGATATTAAAGGGTGGGGGCTTTAATTAGGTAGGATATATTTTCAATACTGACGTCCTAAGTGTTACAGAATAGTACTAACTCAAAGCAACTCCACAAAACAAGGCTGATTTTACCAAACCTCGAAAAAATGCCCAATCATATCCTTAATCACTTAAAACTCCCATATACATCAAATAGCCAATGTCTGCAGAAATAGTATCTCTAGGTGCTTTGGTTTTGGTTTTTAGGATGAATTCTTCCTTCCTCCCTTCCTCTCTCTCTCTCTCTCTCTCTCTCTTTATTTCTTTCTTCTTTCATATTAGAATTAAATATTACAGAACTTAGAGCTTACAGGACAATGAGTTCAAACCAGAGGTAGAATAATGAAGACAGACCCTTGCACCTATCTGGGTTTCTCCATTTCCATAGATTTGCATCTATCCAGGGTAATTTGTGTAGATATTCCTGGGTTTTTCAAAGAAATAACAAAAGATAAAGATGTAGGAGCTGAGGACTTAAAATGTTTCCTTAGTCCACAACCATTATCTACACAACTGAATTAGAAAGCCACATTATCAAAATGCTGTGTCTATTACATTCATAATGACCAAGGAAATGTTGATTAAAATGTTCTTTCATATTTCTTTTTTTTACATATAAATATTTCCAGAATCAAGTTGCATGTTCCTCATGCCTGTTTTCTTTATTTGCAGTCTTACTTGATCTGTTCTGGATATTTTTAGATAATAAAAAAAATGAGAAAGAAAAATTTAAAGTGCTCGGCAGGCAGAGAGCTCATACAGCGACATCTTACTTTATCCACTTTTTTTGAGTAATTTTTAAGTTAGGTTCCCGCTGTTTTCATAAGTGTTTCAACTTTAGAATTCCTGCCAACACAGACAGACTATTGACAAGGAAATATAACAGCAGCATTTCTTTTTAATTTACTTCCTAATAACTGGTTTCTGTGTAGAGGATTGGGAAAAAAAAAAACAACAACATGGGCAGAAAGCGTCCAGGAGTGAAAAGAAGAGAGGGGGAAGAAAATGATTTTTGGTGGTTCTATGGTTTCTTTCAGTGTAGATGCCAAAGATGTTAGGTATATCCTGGCTACGTTCAGGAGATGTAGACCCATTGAATGCTGTGTGTGGCAGGGAGATAGAAGATGCAGTTGGTCTCCATATGTCCTTGGGAAATTCCCCAACTTGTTTTCATTATGGTGATAATGAGGTTATTTATTTACTCCATAGGGGTGGGACAGAGATTATTAGTATTCCTTGGAAGGCGCTGTATAGTGATTACTCTAAAAATTTCTTCCCTGATTTCCAATGCCAAGCAAAAACAAGAGGAAAATGATATCCATATCCCCTGGTATTTAACACACTTCTAGTACTTTCTACCAATCAACCTGAGGTTGAAGCAATAGCAAATTAAAAGGAAGGTCATTTGGGGAGCACACCCACCCACACTGAAAAGGATTTCCAGTTTGCCAACAGTTTGTGTTCTGTGGCTCATTTAGTTACAACTTGGAATGCATAAATTAAAAAACAAAATGCAGGGGTGATACTTAACAAGGATTTAGTTTTTTCATCCTAAATGGAAGTATATATTAAAAAGGGGAACTCACAAAGGGGCCAATGTCTCTGAAATGTTATCCTTGGAACAGCCCGGGCCATTCCAATGTGGGCATGGGGCTCACCCTAACATTGACCTTTGTGAGAAACTCCGGGTGAGGACGTGGGGATTTTAGGTGACCTGTGGCTCGGCCCCCCCAGCTGCCCCTGTGCTAGGAATTGGAAGAGAAGACCACGCTTGTTTGTGGACGAAGAGGTGACACTGCATTGTCCAGTCACTTGCTCCTCTTTTCCTTTGTCTATGATTTCTGTAAGGAGGGTGTGTGCGTGTGTTGTGGTTGGGACAAAGTACCAGAATTTCAGTGCCTACGACAACACCTGTGTGTGGTCCTGCAGGTCTGTAAGCTGAAGTCTGGGAGGGTGAAGCTGGGTTCTCTGCTTGGGTCTCTCCGGAGGCTGAAGCTCATGGTCTTCCTTGTCACTGGCAGAACTCAATACATGAAGAGTGCTGGACTGAGTCCCCGAGTCCCCGCTGGCTGTCAGCAGGTGCTGCTCCCAGGTCTCCAGACTGACCCCCCGCCCCCATTCTGCGAAGCCCTCTAGCAACTCGGCAGCAGGCGAATCCCACCCTCCCGCCAAACTTCCACCAGGTCTCCTTCTCTCTTCGCTTCTCTCTGAGCTCATCCACCAGCCTGAAAATCTGTGCGTGTCAAGGGCTTGCCAGCAGGGCTGTGCCCTCTGGAATCTTCTCCATATCTAATTACATCTGTACAATCCCTTCCCAGCAGCACCTAGGTTAGTGTTTGATTCAGTAACCACAGGATGAGAATCTTGGAGGTCGTTTCAGAACCACAGGTTAGGGCCTCCTGTGGGCACGTAGTTCACTTTCTGGCTGACCTTTTCATTGTTCCTCTGGGCTACTAGCCTTTGACCTTCTGTTCCGAAGAAATGTGATTTTCTCTCTCTTCTCATCCTGTAAGAGTATGCATAATTTTAAGGTTTGGGGGCTTATGGGGAGGGGTGAAGAACACTCTAGATGGCATGTAGAAAAACTAAGTACAACTCTCCTAATATAGGCTGTTATTGCTATTTATTTGTGCATAAGTAACAATTTAAATAATGTATTTAGATTCTGGTCTTTCTTGCTCGAGTCTACTTTCCTTAGGCTTACCTTCCAAATTCTCAGGGCCGTTCCTTTTTTATTCTAAGAGGAAATCTAAATCCTGGTTATGTAACAGAACTCTGCTTCAGAGAAAGTACTCTGTCATCTCATTTAGTATGTCCTATGTTTTCCACTCAGGAACATCTGTATTTGGTAGGCTCTATGGATCCAAATGCTGGGCAACACCTCTAGTTTTTTTCTCGTGGAGTTTCTAATTTTTTCTCATTACTTTTTCAGAGTTTCTTCTGAAAAGGGAGTGTGGGGAGGGAGCACTGTGTTCGTTTCTGGAACAGGATAGCAGCTGGGTACATTCTATAACCCCTCTACCTTTATCTTTCCTTTACAGACCCCCCTCCCCTTTTCCCTTGTTGAAAGTGAGTATTGGAAAAAAAAGAAAACACCAAGTTCAAGAGGAGGTGCCCAGTAATTATTACATAGACAGGGATCCATTTTATGTAGAGGGTAGATTGGGCTAATTGTATTGACTTTTTTGGCCCCCAGCCATGCCCACCCCCACCATTGAGACTTCTCTTTGGCAGCTGCTTATTAATCATGGTATTTTATTGAATATCCTTTGTACTCAAGGGTGAGGCTTATAAGACAGGTTTGAGGAACCACACTGCCCCACCTACACCCCAACAGAAACCAAAGCAATCTCTCCACCATGTTTTCCCCCTTGCACACACACCCAGGGTAACTTCTGGAAAGCTGGAGGAGTCCCTGCAACCTTCACACAGCCACTCATTGGACCCATTTACAACGCGAACTGTGAGAGTTTAGAAATCTCAGTATTTCCACATATTATGAATCTCTACACGCATCTTCTTTTTTTCTCTATTTCTGTTTTTCAAAATCCTTTACTTTCCTTCCTATTCTCATACATCAAAAAACAAAAAGAAAAAAGAAAACCGCTAATCTGTGATATTTGGGCGCAGTTGAGTGGAGAAGGGCATCTCCCAAGCTCATTGCCCTGGAATAGGACGGAAGTTGGAGGGCAGAGGGACCTATCTCTCTAACAGGGAGAACATGGCGGGTGGCCGAAGGAGGGGCTGTATTCCATGGCCTCAAGCGGCAGGGAAACTTCTCTGAGGCCTTCAAACAGCTGACACCCCCAGAGATGCAATTTAGGTCGTGGTGGGAGTGTTTGGGGTAACCGAGTGAGCTTTGTAGCAGAATTGTCTCCAGACTGTCCTTATTACAGCCCCTGCCTTCGGCCATTTCAGGCACTAGAAACCCCCTCTGAATTTTTGCTCCAGTTTTTAATTTTTTCTTAAAACCCATGAGGGTAAATACACACACGCACACACAGCACACAAACACTGTGGGTTCCGCAGAAGTCGGCTCCCTCCCTTCAGTGGCTGAAATTTATCATCTGGTGGATTAATTCTGGGGAAGAATTAGGTGAGGAGCTCCCACTGGTGGTGGAGGAAACCCCACCATGCGCAGGAAATGTCTCTCCTTACTTGGATTCTGAGAACACATCCCTGAGTCACAGAGGAAAAGGGTGCCTATACTGCTCTTTCATCATGTGATGAAACAAAACAATGCCATTGTTCTCTTAGGTGGCTCCTGCTTAGTCACAGCGGATAATAACCAGTGGTGTGGGCCAAGCAGGCGGGACTACTTAGTCCTTACATGTCTGGATAGGTCCCCGGTGCACCGCTGTCATGTAGCTTCAATCCCTTTACACCTTGAGGGACTGTAAAGCCACCACTGCAAACCCTGCCCTTCTCCTCACTCAAGACGGTGTTTACTGCCTTTATTACAAGTTTACATTTAACCAGGGAAGGCACAGTGTTTCAAAGCACCAGCCTCTCTAAGCTTCCTTTGTGGAATAAAGGGATTCGTGGCATGGACCAGAGATAGGTGGTCAAATAGTTTGGCTACAGAGCTGAGCCCCCCTGAATTGGCAGCAGGCATCACAGAGGCAGGCAGACCCGAGGTCTTCTCTGTTCTGGAGGCTTCTTTCTACATTTTACATCCCCGCAAATGATATTTCAACAACCACCTTACATGTGCAGGTCTTTATGGAAATCACCAGGAGTGTTAACAAAAATGTGGTCTCTGGGGCAAGCCCAACAGAAAAGAAACTATGTTGGATTCATAGGGGAGGAAAACAAAGTAGAATTTTCCCCCTAGCTTGTGTCTTGGATTAAGGTATCTTGACACACTTGTCCATACAGACCTCGAGAACAGGAAAGGATGGAGCTGGTACAAACTCAAAGGGACATGAGCAGTTTCAAAGAAAGGAGAAAGCCATTAGGTAAATAGGCCCAGGGTGAAATTCCATTATATTCAGCTTATTTTTAAATCCAGGGGCACCTGGCTGGCTGTCGGCTGTGTCCAACTCTTGATTGTAGCTCAGGTCATGATCTAACGGTTCATAAGATCAAGCCCCAAATTGGACTCTGTTCTGACTGCATGGAACCTGCTTGGGATTCTCTTTCTCCCTCTCTCTCTGCCCCTCCCATGATCTGTCTCTCTAAGTAAATAAATAAATTAATTAAATTTTAAATCCAGAGTCTCACTGGATTACTTGTATCAGAGCTCAATACGGAATTTCGGTGGAAGTCTTTATGATCTGGGTCAGGTAAACTTGGTAGGATTTCTGAAACCATTGGGTGACTTGAATCCCACGCTTGACGTCCCACCTTGTCGGCCTGTGTGACACCTGAAGTGAGACTTTATTAAATGCACCAAATGTTTTTCCTCTGTGTTTTCTTGAGGCTAGAAGTCACAAGACAGGTCACATAAATAACGGCTTGACTAAAAGGGTGGGTTCAAGATAGGCTGGGCCATCTCCCTAATGATCATGGTAATGAGAGCTCTCATGTCCCATTCTGGAGTTTATAAGCACAATGTCCATTTCCTTGAATTACCCAGACCCAAAGCAAGGAAATCAGGGAGATAAGGCAGTGAATACCATGTTTGAGAGAGATCTGTTGGAAAGACTTAATTGGAAAAAGAACAAGATAATCTTTTAAAGCGTACTTTCCACTCCTGCCTGTTATTTAAAGCCACCGATGATGAACTTGACGCCCTCCCCTCTTTCTAACTTGGCTCCTTTGTGCTTTGCTTAGTTCAAGCTTCCTGCAATCAGTACAATGCAAAGCAGGCACATGCCTACCCCTCCCTCTGCACCACACACAGCTGACGAGGCTATTCTGAATAAGCTGTCGCAGATATAGGGGCCTACGAGAATCACACGGGACAAGAAAGACCGTTTCTTATTCTTTGAACCTCCGTATATTCACAGAATACAAAGGGGAAGGCAAAGGACAGTCTGGCAAAGGCACCGACTACCTCATTCCCCTGGCAGGCCTGCTGCCAATGGGTCAGCGGCCAACAGAGCTCTCCCCGTGGCTCCCTTCCTACTAGGTGATCTATGGGCCCGACGTGTAAAATGTGGGGAAGTGGGTCACAGTGGAGGCTGGCTTTCCCCGCCAACCCGCTTTGCTCACAGCAGTGCCCTCTCTTACCCGAAAAGGGTGGCCAGGCAGCCAACGTCAGTAACAATTGCTTATTGTACCAGAGAGTCGTAATTGTGGGTATCTTTTTATAGAATGGCACGTTTTCCAAAGACTTCAGGACATATGAGAATTTGATTGAATATGACTTGGGATTCATGCATATACACAGTCACTATTTCACATGTATTTGAATATGACTGTAACAGCAGACCCTTGAGTTCAACTCAGAAAAGAGTCTGTTTTTGTTTGGCCAGATGCATTGCCCCTCTTGGAATTTGGAAAGGGTGATTCTAAGATTGATGTCTTAAGGGAGACAACAGAGATCTATGAATTGGGTGGAAATGACGGGGTTGCAAAGAGACAAGAAGGATAAGGGGTAGGCAATGTGATAAGAGACTGGAATGTATGGTCAAGTGCCCAGAAATATGTCGCCATAGAGGAATAGCAAAGCAAATTTTAACAGCAGTGAATTCTACCATGCCCACACGTGTCTTGCTTAGAATGTGGTGTGCAATCGAATTTATAATGGATGAGGCATTACATTTCAAAATAAATTTGAAAGGACTTATTTTTTTCTTCACCTTTGGAACAATGGAGGAAAAAGTGGCAACAATTCCAGTCCTGGGCTGGGGTTGGTGGGCAGGAAACAGGAAAAGAAGCAGTCAGAGACTTAGAACAAGATATCACCTTGTGTATGTCAACTTCTAGGATGTTCCAGAAATCTTTATCAAAAATTGGGTATTGGGTAGTTTGATTTAAATCAATCTTAATCCCCAAGGGCTAGGGAAGCATTGTTGATATCTGGATGATGAATGATTTATTTACTCCTATGTTGAGTGTAAATATTTTAAATGAAAGCAAAAGCCAGCTCATCATTATATTGATCATGAAAGCCATCCCTCTCCTCCCCTCCCATCCAAATCCCCCCCACCCCCGCCTTCTAGCCACGTAAACTCTAGATTGATGGAGAACAGAGTGGTCCTTCTCTCTCTTCCCATCTCTCATAGCAATGCAGGACCTTCACATCTGACATTTTTACTTCCTGGATGAGTAGCCTGTATGGTTTAACTTGGAACGTTGCACTGATGGAACCGGGAGGGCAGTTTGCAGAAGGTGACGACTTCTGCACAGCACATAGGACTTTTTATCCAAAGAGGTCAGTGAGATGGAGTAAGACTTTGCAGAACATTTTTCTGTTTCACGGCAGAGAGAAAATTGATGATCTCCCCCCGCAAATCCTTGTTATACATAATCAGACACATCAATAAAAATGGAAATGTACTTAAGGAATTGTGGGGACCAATCTCCTCATTTCAAAGATGGGAAAGCAAAGGCCCAGAGAAGTGTCCATAAGTACTTGTACACACTTGAGAGTTTGATATCATTGTGTAATTAGACACAGGGCTTGCTTTAAATTGGCTGTGATTTCATCTTTTTTGCCCCTTCAAAATTTTTGTGATACAATATAGTTGTCCTGTATAAACTTATTTGGAATTGTAAATCATGTCGAGCTATGTTTACATCAATATTTAGCCTAAAAGTAGTTTCTGTTTTTCACAATGTAGGGAATATGCACTTCTCTGCACACACCTACCCAAATAGACTCACCTCCCCTGTCCTGGTATCATATCTTATTGGAGTAATTTAGGAAGGGCAACATAGAGAAGATCTCAGTTTCATGCTCTAGGTGAATTGTAACAGAAAAATTTAAGGCTCATACAAAATTAGCTCGAGGAAATATCAGTAGAATCTTTGGTTCGTATATTCTAGAGCTCTAGCAGTTAAGAAAATAAAATAAATCAATCACTGGCTTCCCATTGCACAAGTTTCCCACTCCATTGGGCTTGGTCTTGCTCTGGTCACCATGATCTTAACACGAGCCAGTCTTGAAAACCTCATGCTCAGCATTTGTATTTCGAGGTTCCAACTTCTTATTTCCAATGGTTCGTCAGATACTGATTACTTTTCTACAATAACAACAACAATAACAACAACAACAACAAAACACACCCAAACTGAAAAGACAAAGCAATCACTTCTTCCCTTAATATTTTTTAAATGTTTATGTATTTTTGAGACAGAGAGAAACAAGTCATGAGCAGGGGAGGAGCAGAGAGAGGGGGGGACACAGAATCCAAAGCAGGCGGCAGGCTCTGAGCTGTCAACACAGAGCCTGACACTGGCCTCGAACCCACCAATTATGGGATCATGACCTGAGCCAAAGTCGGACACTTAACTGACTGACCCAACCAGGCGCCCCACCTCTTCCCTTTTTTTAATCAAGTCTTTTTTTTTTTCTTCTTTAAACCTGGACTTTCACAGTATAGTTAGTTGTCCCTGGAACATTTATCTCTAGATTCTTCCTTTGCTCACTGTTCTCTCTGTGACATAGGGGTCATGTTTTATATTCACTATTAATTCCTGAGCTGTGTATAGTGTCTAGAATATATCAGGGGACAGACAATTATTTCCTTAGTGTGTCATGTGATGTTGCACATGATCACCTGCTAATTCACCTCAAGTTTCACAATGTCACTCTTGTGCTTAAAGATCTTTCATTGTTCCCTAGCTTGGATAGCACAAACTCTACACTTGCTTTATCTTAGACTTTCACTGTTCTCTCTCTTGTCCTATCCACAGGTCCTCAGTTTACCTTTCCTCTAACCTTGCACATGCCCTTGGTTTTTCCATATGCACCTGGGATGGTGTCACCTTTGTGCGTGAGGTACACACCCCTCTTCCTTCTGTGCTACTGCTGAGGTCTGGTGGCATCCTTCACAACTTTCCTGTGGATAGGCACCCCATGCTCAGCCTGCACTGACTGAATCCACCCTTCTGTGTCCTTGTCTCCACCAGACCTGCTTTCATTTTCCTTCTCCTTTCTCAGGTGTGACACTCTTTCCCTGCCTCATCCACAGGATGTGAAGATTTAGCTCATTCTGTTCCTTCTCCTCAGCCCCAGCGCAAATGTCCAGCAGTGCCGCCGTGTTACTTTTACTCCCGTAACTTTCACGTTTTACATTTTTGTATCAGTTCCTCTCTAAACTCAGAGATTCATTGTGTGCTCGCCTGAACTCTCACATTATCTTTATCTTTGCCCCTTCGGGGCCTTTCCTCTCTCTGCTACTTGGCACTGGCTGGACTCTGGAAACAATGGAAGAAAAGAAGCTCCTCGCTTTGCCCATCGGGATTACAGGGCTTTCAAAAGAGAAGAAGCCAAGTGTGCTTGGGGCTGCTATTGAAAGCCTATCCAACATCATCTCCTTTAATTAATTTTCTGTCCTGACAGAGTCCTAATTTCTCTCAATTAACGCACCCTTTATGGCAAACATGTCATTTTCTACCTTTATATGGTGGTAGAGAGTCAATATTCGCCATCTTGTATTATGACTATCTACTTGAGATTATAATGGATGCAGATTTAAATTGACAATTTTTATGTGGATTATGATAATAATTTTAACACCTGGAGGCGAAAATACTAGGACTTAATGGAAAAGAAGAAATAGGAAACGCCTCCCTTGCCTCAGGGAAACTTAGTTAGATTGCACACCCCAAAAGGTGTACACCTCACAGAAAGCTAATCAGTGACTCATAAAAATTAGAGAGACCTTGTGTTTTTTAACCTTGAAACCCCATTAGCAAATGATTATTGATATATTTCCTGCCAGTTGGTTTCTTTTCTTCTTTTTTTTAAAACTAGTACATCAAAGAGTGCAAAACCAAAACAAAACCGGTGCACGAAAACAAGCTTTGTCATATATTCAGGGGAAATCTAAAAGATGGAAGAAACATTATTCATTTTGCTTTGTGTCAACATCTTCTCAAAAGGTATGGTCAGGACTCTGTATCCACTGAGTGAGTTATTATTTTTTTAATACAAAAGCATTAAGGAATGAAAAGAGGTAGACCAAGAAATTCTCTGTTGAAGAGTTCTGATATGGACTTCCACAACTTTGGATAAGTAGTTCAACTATGCGGAGAGTTACAGTGTACAGTCTACTCAAACACTTGCCAACACAAACAAACACACATTTTATTCCTGGATCCCAAACAGGACACAGAGTTTGTATACTATGAGCCTATGGACTTCATCAAATATTTAGGTCCTACCTGAAGACAAATAAAATACTCGTCAGTGATTCAGAAAAGAATGAGAAAGCACCAGAGGGGCATTTGTTTATGAAATGGAACTCATTTCTTATTAGACTTTTGGCAATTTTGAACCCCAAAGACTAATCAGGGCATGGATATGCATAGGGTCCTTCTTTAGTTTATAAAGAGAAGACTTCCTCAATGAACACAGTGACAGTGTCTGCAACTGCACGTGGGTGTGTGTGCGCCAAGAGTTTTCAACAATACATATGCGAGTGCTTAAGAAACTGATTTTATTGGAGAGCAAACACTCAGTAAAAATAAATTTCTGATAACCACAAGCCATGACACTTTCTAATGAACACGACTGAAACATAACTAACTTGGTCATCGAGACTAAGAGGGAGAGCAGACTAGTCGTGCCCTGGCTGTGGATAAGGCTCCTCATTGTTGTTTCATGTTGACTTCCTAGCCGGAAATCAGGAAAGAAAATACAATGCTGGCCCATCTCTTTTGCCTCTAGCTGATTTCAAGGATGGGGCCACAGGAGTTTGGGAGAAGGAGAGAGGAAGAAGTGACTATATCATTTAGTTAATTATTATTATTTTTTTTATTGAAGTGACTCTTTGAAACTCTGCCAGAAACTGTTCGCAAGCTCCCTTGTTATATGCCATCATTTAACTGGTTCAGTGTCAGGGGATAGGGAAGAGAGGGAGATGGAAGGTTAAGCAGAGATCTCGAGACTCGGGCTCTCTCATCTCAGCTTGGGAAAATATGAGTTGTATGACCATGTATGTTGAATGGAATCAGAACAGTTTGAAATTAGTGATGTCTATGAGATAACAGAGCCAGGTTCAGCCAGCTCCTGTGCACCGGAACACGGTCGACTGCCCAGTGAGGTTAAGTCTGGTAAGTGTTTGGTTCTTACCTGGCTCTGGGTCCCTGTCCCAGGATCTGTGACAGTCACATGTATCAATTCATAGCAGCACATAGAAAAATGTAGCCAAGAGGCACCTGGGTGGCTCAGTCGATTGGATGTTCAACTTTGGGCCAGGTCATGATCTCACAGTTCATGAGTTCAAACCTCCCCCCCCCTCCCCCCGAATTGGGCTTTGTGCTGACAGCTCAGAGCCTGGAGCCTGCTTTGGACTCTGTGTCTCACTCTCTCTCTACCCCTCCCTCCTCATGTTTTGTCTCTCAAAAATGAATAAACGTTAAAAGTAAAAAAAAAAAATGGGTGCTTGGGTGGCTCAGTCTCTTGAGTATCCAACTTCAGTTCAGGTTACAACCTCATGGCTCATGAGTTTGAGCCCTGCGTCTGTGCTGACAGCTCAGAGTCTGGAGCCTGCTTCAGATTCTGTGTCTCTCTCTTTCTCTGCCTCTCTCCCATTTGCTCTGTCTCTCTGAAAGAAAGAAAGAAAGAGAGAGAGAGAAAAAGAAAGAAAGAAAGAAAGAAAGAAAGAAAGAAAGAAAGAAAGAAAGAAAGAAAGAAAGAAAAGAAGGAAGGAAGGAAGGAAGAAAAGAAGGAAGGAGAGGAAGAAAGAAAGAGAGAAAGAGAGAGAGAGAAAGAGAGAAAGAGAGAAAGAGAGAAAGAGAGAAAGAGAGAAAGAGAGAAAGAAAGAAAGAGGAAAGAAAGAAAGAAAGAAAGAAAGAAAGAAAGAAAGAAAGAAAGAAAGAAAGAAGGAAAGAAAGAAAGAAAGAAAGAAAGAAAGAAAGGAAAAAGAAAAATGTAGCAAAGCTTATTTGGAAGCCTTGATCCAAGTGAAGCAAATATAAAAAGCAAGGACCAGTTTGAGGAATCAAGAGGTACAAATGTAAATTAAAACTGATAAAAATGTGAAGAGTCTGCAGTGGAAAACTCTAGTGTACCTTAGAAATAATACTTGTATTGAGTATCACAGTTGTATGAGATCATATCAGATCAGGTCACAGTTAGGAAAATGTTCTGAAACTTAAAGATGTACAAAGTAAGAACAGCTCTATTAATTCTAAAAACAAAAACGTGTAATAATTATTACATCGTCTTAAATGGCTCTTTGAAAATGGTATCGTGCGACATGTAAGATCACCTTGCTAGGTATGACCTTGTAAAATTTTACTGTCTTCATCTTTTTATTCAAACCTAATATCCTTAAGGAAGCAACAACGAATCACGTGAGGCAGTAGGACTTGATACCAGAATCTGCAAGCATAAGGCCAAATGGCTTGACATCCTATAGTATTTTTCATATTATTTTTCTGTTATAATAAGATGATTTCATAGTGTCATTTATCTAACAAACCATCCTCCAGCTAGAATCTTTGAGGTGATAAGAGGCTGACTCAGATCTAATTCCACTCAATCCCCTTTTTTATTTTTAATTTGGGTAACAGAAGCAGGACTGGAGAGCCATAAAAAGTACATTCTGAGAAACATATCTGTAAAACTTTTATCAGGAAAGCAAGAGATTAATACCTGAAGTTAGGGGCTCCTGGGTGGCTTGGTCGGTTCAGTGACCGACTTCAGCTCAAGTCATGATCTCAAGGTTCGTGAGTTTGAGCCCGGAGTCTGGCTCTCTGCTGTCAGGGCAGGGCTGGTTTGGATCCTCTGTCTCCCTGCTCTCTCTGCTCCTCCCCCACTTGCGCTCCCTTTCCCTCACTCTGTCTCTCAAAAATAACTAAAACATTTAGAAGAAGACCTGGGCTTAGACAAATAGGAAAGGGAAGAAAGTGGTCTTTATTGATATCATCTTGAACGCTGGCCTACATAAGCCTGGTGGGTACCAATCCCCTGACCTGCAACACCAGACTCTTCTGCTGGTTTTTTTTTTTTTTTTTAAACACAAACTTTGGGGCCAAAATGAGATCCTGTTCTCCTTCCTGTTGCCTTCCTCTCCCCCCATCTCCCACCCTTTTTATTTATTGATTTATTTTTCCTTAGTAATGGTAGGAGTTAGCTTAGTCTGGATTAACTGCTTAAAGAAAGTAATGCATTTTGGGGCGCCTAGGTGGCTCAGTCGGTTAAGCATCCGACTTCGGCTCAGGTCATGATCTCACAGTTTGTGGGTTCGAGTCCCATGTTGGGCTTTGTGCTGACAGCTCAGAGTCTGCTTTGGATTCTGTGTCTCCCTGTTTCTCTGACCTTCCCCTGCTCACGCTGTCTCTCTCTCTCTCAGAAATAAATAAAACATTAAAAAAAAAAGGTGATGCATTTCAATCCAATATTCCTGCTACACTGTGAGGGCTTTTGTCCATTAAATATCTTCTACCAGGAAATAAAAGGGAAGTAAACGAATCTCTGTACTGATTCGGAAGGGATTCGATTTCTTTTCTCGCTCTCTTAGGGATAAATTCACGTGGAGAGAAGATTGATTTATAATGAGAAGGTTCCAACTAGAAAAGATGAGAAGGCCAACTAAATACATTGGCTGCTGTTGCAGCAGCTGGCACTCCAGAGGGAGTGCTCCCAAGGAGGAGGGCAGAAGGCTCCAGAAGGTTATGTCATGTCCACTGGGAACTATCACGGGTTCTCATATCCTCCTTCTAAGTGTAACATGAAAAAGTGCAAAGTACTTTGTAATATTATGCAAGCTACCCATTCTATTTGAGGATGCAAATGAATTGTCACTATTTAAATAACATTATCTAATGTTGCTTGCATCGTAAATTAATAATAATATAATCTCAAGTGATTGAGTAAGTACTATGTGTCAACCATAATCCTATGTGTGTTGCATGAAACTTTTCATTTATTTTGCCTTAAAACCCTGATCGCTACGCAATCCTATCATCCACTTTTTACAGATGAGACATTAAGGCTGAGAAAGGTTCTTTAGATCTAACAATGGCGAGCCAGAATTATACCCCAGGCATTCTAAATCTGAAGCCCATCCATCTAACCATAAGGCCCAGTACTCTAATTTATTGTTAGTTTTTTGTTTTAAGTGTGAATTGGTAATGATATGTGCATTAAGTATACACATATACTTAATGATAAGTGCATGTATAGGACAACTATGCGATTTACGGTCTTCATTTACGGTTTTCTCAATTTCACTTAAATTCATAATAACTAAAAATTACTTAAGGATAGTGTAAGAAAAAAGGTACAGAAGATTTCCTTTTCTGGAGAAAACTCTACAATATGGGCGGTTTTGCATTTTAAGCAGGATGTTTTGGCATTTCTTTCATTGAACGGGTGATCCTATAGTAATTATTTCAGTTGAATACAGCAGTTTCATAAAGAATTCAAGTTACCAATAGCTGGATTCTGATTATGTCCACCCATATGTGAGCTACCAATTACACTGGGCTATTGTCTCTGGAGTAAAGTTTGTGCAATGCTCCAGGGCTCCCGACTTATGAAGCTAGCAGGGCTAAAATCCAACCATCTCTCTGTTCATCAGCCTTATGACTATGGTCTACATCCACCCCACCAAGATGCCTTTTGCTTGTGCGAGGACACTGATTTGGCTAGTAGCTTCCTGAAGTGAAAATCCAGCTGAGTAGCAAAGTATAGGGATTATGATGATATTCAAGAAAGCTCTCCACTAAGCCATTGGGTGGGTCAGCCAAGAAACAGATTTTAAGACTATCAAGCATAAAACAATGTACAAATATGACCAGCACCAAAAGGATTGGATTAGTAAATTTAGAGATCGGAGAGTCACAATGAAGCGAGGGCATTTATACACCTGGATTCAGAGACTAATTTGAATAGAGCATGTCCCAGAGTACAGTCTGTCTCTGCCACAAAGTTGCATTATTGGAGTGGCTTTCTGCGAATCAGTACCTGAGAGAATTTAGTTTTAGTCATGTATTGTCAAAGGCTCCTCATTAGGAGAATCATCAGTGACTTTTTTTCAAGAAATTGTCTCCCTACATGGAATACTTTCTAACAACACTTGGGAGCACGGTGCTAAAAAAAGAAACACAATATATTTTTACTTCTCATTGCCTTAAATTAAGATTACGATCGTAAATACTGTAATGCATTTGTCTAGTTATTTCTGCTTCCGCATACTGGGGAGTTATTGAAAAAGAAAGTTACTAGACAAACACATACAGAGATTTTCCAGGGCTAAGTTCACTTTCCATATTCATAGTTAAATAAACAACAATAGCTCTATCCTATCTACAAGAAGGATGGATGTAAAAACAGCCAGAAATAAGGAAAGGAAAGTAACTACAGGAAATAGTAGAGTAATACTAGAGGAAAGTAACCCTTTCATCTCCATTTCCTAACCTCAGTACATTCTAAAACACCCAGTTATTATACTGCAAAATATAACAGATGAAATTATTCAAACAAGATTCAGAATCATCTGCCTGAAAAGAAGGGGTATAAGAACATCTAGAATTAAATGATAATGATTGAGAGATTATAAGGGAACCTCAATTTGGAAATTAAATCAAGGTAAATAATTGTTTATTGATTTTCTTGTTCTTTTTCTGTGTTTTTTTTTTTTTTTTTTTTTAATTATAGTGACTGTCCTTTGTAGTCTAGTGGCTAGGATTTCTTATTAAAAAACACCAGGAGGCACCTGGGTGGCTCAGTGTGTTAAGAGTCCTATACTCTTTTGTCTCTGTTCACATCATGATCTCACCGTTTTCTGAGTTCAAGCCCCATATTGGGCTTCCTTGTGCTAATGGTGCAGAACCTGCCTAGAATTCTCTCTCTCTCTCTCTCTCTCTCTCTTCCCCACACCTCCTGCTCACTCTCCCAAAATAAATAAATAATCTTTAAAAAATAAATACAACTATAAATAAAAAATGAAAACGACAGGATATTTCAGCTCAAAAACACACACTTCACCAAATCACCAAATGACTGTAGTTGCATAGAGAATCAGAGCATGTGATCACTTAAAATGTTAAGTACATCATGTTTGTGTTTCATTTTTAGCAACAGTAGTATGTCTATAATTCTCTTTTTCGATTATAAAAATTCTCTTTTTCCTTAAAGCCTAGTTTCTTTAAGGAAATCAGTATAACTTGGCTTCTTATAAGAAAGAACATTTTTCCTCTACATGTTTCTTTTTCCTGTAGAGAGAGAAACAACAGAGTTTTAGGTATATATTTGCACAAATTATAGCTTATAGATTCAATTCCAGCTGGTCCAGCTGAATTGGAAGCAATAAGTAATTTTGTTACATTCTAATTGGCATTTCCATACAACTACTATGCAAAGCCCAATATCAACATACCTGGCTCCCCATGGATGCCTTTAGTCAAATAAATAAGCAGATAGAAGTCATTAGGTAGACTGCAAGTCAAATATTTATCTTTTTATAGCTGGAGAACTGTATGATTTCATAAGCTTCAAAGAGCAACCTTTTACAGTACGCTTTGTATAAACTGCAATAAAGCCGGGATTTTCTTGACTCAAAGAATGAAAAATATGTGTAATCTGTGATAAAAAGTCTTGTTAACCTTTTAACAACTAAAATATCATGTATTTAAAAAAAATAATTGTCCAATATATAAAACTTCTAATATTCAGTAAGAGTTTAAGTATGTATTCCTTAGATATGTTGAATCCCTAAAAATAGCTAACATTTATGGGGCGTTTACAATGGGCCAAGTCATGTTCCATGCGGTTATATGCTCTGAGTCATTTCTTCTCCTTAGAAATGTCATGAAATAGTATTATTTTAATATTTTAAAATTATTTTATCAATTTTTAAAATTAATTATTTAATTATTTTTAAGTAATTTGTTCAATGGAAGGGAAAACGAGGCACAGGTAGGTTAATGGATTCCCTTCAGTTATATAAGGAGTAAATGATTAAACTGGGTTTAGGTTAAAAAGGGTGTGTGAATGGGAGTGAAGCTGGAGAATAGGTCAGGGCCAGATCACGTGCACCTGGCAGACCATGGATAAGAGAAGAGGTGAGAAGGGAAGAGGGTGACAAACTTTAGGTTTCTCCATGAGCACTGTGGGTGCTGGGTGTGGAATACGTGGGGCTGAGGCACGAGTGAAGGGGAACCAGGACAGAGGGAGAGGAGCCATGGCTAGAAGACCCTGGGATGCAGAAGACAACATGTGGATAGCATATTCAAAGCAGTTTTACATCCCGCGTGGCTGGCCGTAGAGTTGGCAATCAAGCTGTAAGAAGAATGTCTCATTGCCAAGAACAGTTTCCTCTTTAAAAGTGCAGGACAGGGGTGCCTGGCTGGCTCCGTCAGTACTGCAGGTGACTCTTGATCTCAGGGTTGTGGGTTTGAGTGAGCCCTGTATTGTGTGTGGAGATTGTTTAAAAATAAAGTCTTTTTAAAAAGGTGCAGGAGAGGGGCGCCTGGGTGGCTCAGTTGGTTAAGTTTCTGACTTTGACTCAGGTCATGCTCTTACGGTTTGTGAATTTCAGCCCTGCGTTGGGCTCTGTGCTGACAGCTCAGAGCCTGGAGCCTGCTTCTGATTCTGTCTCTCTCTCTCTCTCTCTCTCTCTCTCTCTCTCTGCCCCTCCCCTGCTCATACTCTCTTCTTGTCTCTCTCTCTCTCTCAAAGTTCTCATGCAGCTCTGACAACCCAAATTTGGGAAAGCAAGCATTGCCTGGATTCACTGCCAGGGCTAACTGGAGTTTGATTTACAGTGATGTGATGACATCATGGAGTAGATGTGCTGCTGTTTCACAATGCTCAGCTTCTGGAGTCAGAGTCAGAGCCCGGGGAGAACGACGCAGACTTGTGGACAGTTCTTACTACAGAGCACACTTTGCCTTTCTCTTCATAAACAGCGTGTCCCCCTGAGCATCTGAGGGAGATCAAGGCTCCTAAACTTCACCCCCAGGGAAAAGTATGGATGAGAATGTGGAGCCTGCACTTTCTCAGAGCAGAGAAACAATGACATCAAAGTGTGTTTTCCAGAATATGGTCTCGTCTTTCCCTACCAAGCCCAACCTGGTCTCAAATCATTTCCTTTCATAGCCTTCCATTTCTTTGATTTCTGACAATAAATATTTCCACCTTATTCTCTCTTTTTTTCTATGTGAAACAAAGGCATGTGCTAGTCTCTAGAAGTGGAAGAGATAATGATAATACAAATGGTTCTTTCAAGGAAGTTGAGACTCAAGAGGCTTATACAGAAGATAAGAATACATATATACATACATATGTATATATATATGTATATATGTATGTATATATATGTATGTATGTATGTATGTATCTATATATATATAGAGAGAGAGGTATAACCAATCAAAAGTGTAATTAAAAACATGTTTACAAATTGCTGTCAATAGTTTAAACAGGAAAACTTCAGCTGGAAAATTTTGATTTTTTAAAAAGATCCTTGATGGATAGCTGGGATTTCAGGAGATGCTTGGAGAATGATCTACATTAGAAAAGCATCAACCTCACTCCTCTTGTATATTTCCTGTGATGTGGAAATGTATTTTCATAGAAATTAGGTCTGTTGAGATGTGCATAAGAAGTAGTCCCTTATCCTATCTACACCGAAGTACAAATATCTTACCATATTTCCTGGCTTTCAACTTTCCAACAGCGCATTTAAACATATCAGGTAGGTGTGATGATCAATCCTCCCCTTCATTTTTATGTGCATGGTGTTTGGACTTTCCCTGATTCTCCAATGTCCCTTCTTTCCTTCTCAAATGCCACCCTATTCACAAAAATCACCTCTGTTTCCTAAGATGTAAATTGGTCCCTCCTCTTGTGTATCTGTAAACCTCTGTTGATGTGTTGTTTAAATTTGTGTGGCAGCAATTCTCATACTAGATCTTAAGTCTCTGTTTCCTATATTCACCACAAGACCTATCATCATACTGTTCACAAAATTATGTCTTCGGAGATGTTTGTTAAATCAGATCATGTGAATACAGTGCTTAGCTCAATGCCTGTCACAGGGAAAACCTTCAATATGTGATACCTGTTATTATTGAATGAGTTGATGGTTGAGTGGATAAATCTGTTGTAGACAAATGCTTTTCCTGTATGTATATTTAATAAAACAAGAATGCTTCCTCGGCCAGCTATAATCTGCAAAAGGAAAATACCATAAAGGATTAAACCTTTTGCCTTCAAGATTTCCAGTGGGGAAGATGGTTGTAATTGCTAGAGAACCGAAAATAGGAAAGAACCTTTTCTGGAAAGAAACTTAGCCAAGACAGTGAGGCTGCAAGGAGAGACAAGGCACAAAAACAGTCATAGAAAAACTCCTGTCAATTGAATTATTCTCTACATTTAGAAGAATATAATTATCATTCATGAATTCATGGGACTTTTTGGAATTGGAGACACCATGTAAGTATTTGGAAGTCACAGAAAGAGAGAGTCTTTCTTCTTAAAAATAGCATTGGGGCTGCAGGAAGGGAGCATTTGCTTCACATCTGGGTAGAACCAGCAAGAGCTCATTTAAGAGGAAAAAGACCCAGGGAGCTCACGGATTGTCTCTGGGACAGGAGTCGGCGCCTTTGCCACGTGCTGGTCATTTGGCCATGCGGCTGCAGGGTCTAAATTATAGTTCTGACATCACGGTAAAGTAATCTATTGAACTCTCTTAATGGTGATTCGGTTGTACAGTGTGGATGAATGGTTGAGGGGACACAGGGGGGCAGGTTTGTGTTCCCAAGGTAGTGGCTGCTATTACAGGAAAGCCCGAGGGCACTTGATGCTGTTTGCTGATTTGGGGCAGGCAGTGTTGTATTGTGTGTCTTGTTTTGTTTTTAAAGCAAGGGTGCCATGGACTGAATAATAATGCCCCTTCAAAGATTTCCCTTCCTGGTGCCTGGAGACTGTGAGTATTGCCTTATAAAATGTGTGATTACATTAATGATCTTGAGGTGGTGAGATTATCTTGTGTTCTCTGGTGTGGGGGGCAGGGGTCATAAAAGCAACCACAAGGGTCCTTAGAAGAGAAAGGTAAGAATGTCAAAGGAAAGGGCAGGAGATGTGATGGCGGAGTCAATGGGACTGGAGGGTTGGGACAGCAGGTCATGAGGCCAGGAATGCCAGTGCCCTCTGGAAGCCAGAAGAACCAAGGAAAGAGACTCCCTTCTAGAGACTCCAGAAGCAGCCAGCCCTGCCAAGACCTTGACTTTAGCCCAGCAAGACTGATTTTGGACTCGTGACTTCCAGACCAGTAATTGAATAAATTTGTGTTATATGAAGCCACAAGTTTATGGTCATTTGTCGCACTCACCACAAGATACTAATACACATGAGTATGGGAGGGGGCGCAGAAGTCCCAATAGATACAGTTCTAGGGTCACAAACAGGAGGGTGGCGGATCTCAGGACAGTGCCTTTACACAACCAGTCTGAGGGCCTGGGATTGAAGGAAGCCAATGCCCTGAGTGGAATAGCCTCATGATTTTCTGTGCACCTGGAAAGGTCTGGGTAAAGGGAGCAGAACACTGTCGTCCCATTGAGCAGTTTTCATGATTTGGGGGTTTATGTTCAGAATAACCTGGTTCAAATGCACACAGGTAGTCCCTTAACCTATCTATGCCTATTTACCAACATCTTACCAAAGAGGCATGAACACTAGTGAAGTTATAATGGCAAATGTCTCTCCTACATTTAATTCTAAGCTGGCCCTGAGGTGCTTGGGTGGCTGAGTGGGTTAAGGATCTGAATCTTGACTTTGGCTCTGGTCATGATCTCACTGTTCATGAGTTCGAGCCCAGTGTCGGGCTCTGCACTGATAGTGTGGAGTCTGCTTGGAATCTTCTCTCTCTCTGCCCCTCCTCCTGCTCACTCTGTCATTCTCTCTCTCTCTCTCAACAATACATAAATAAACTTAATTTTTTAAAGCTGGTCCTACAGCTGCTACTCTGGGATGAAAAACAGGTGTATTCTGTGCTCCAGAAATATTATTGAAATAGTCTGGAAAAACTGAATTCCAAAGTTTTATTACTATGCAACGATATGCTGTCAAGTTATGACTTCAACATACACTTAGGGGTGTGGCGATTAGGGTATTTGCTTCAATGTCCGAACAGAGTTGATCTCACTATTCAACGAATAATAGTTGTTTTTCTGACTCCCCTAGGGGACTAGTGTGCTAGGTTCAGGAATAAGGCACAGTGCCCCATCTTAAGAACCTCAGGATCTGGAGAAGAGAATATACAAGTATATAGGAATGTAAAAGTGTTGACACAGGGTGTTGTAGGAACACAGAAACCAAACTTAAGGGCTTGGGGAAGACTTAAATTAGGTATACGTATTCTATAGGGATTGAAGAAGAAAGGAGTCAGGCTGTAAAAATATAAAAATTCACTTAAAGATAATAAATCATATAAATAAATAAATAAATATATATATATATATATATATAAATATACTTCAAAAGACATTTGCTTAAAATGTGATGGTTCAAAAAACACTTTTTCTTTTTTTTTACCCTCAAGGACATATATGTTCAATGAAGCCCATGAGAAGTTTGCTGTGTGACAACCATTGATGTTAATGGGTGTCTTGTGGTTAAGTCTACATGTGTTGCTAGGAAAAACCCGTATTCTCCTTTTTAAGATGGTCGCTGCTAATTGCGCTGGCCTGGAATAAACAATTTCAGGTAGACACTGTTTCCTATTTCCCTCCTTCCATTTCAGAAACCGAGAATGAATACCAACAGAACATTGTGGTGAGCTTGGCATACTGAAAGAATTCTCACCTTCAAATTTGTAAAGCCACAACATATTTCCTTTCGAAAGCTTTCATAACCTCGAAAAGAGCCCTAAAACACCAAAATCCCTCAAATCCCTCCACGGTTCACAAAGGAATATATGCCTTCCAGCAATATTTAAGTTTTGCCAGGAATGTAAATATGATAGACTTTGGAGCCATCCCACATCTTAATTCAAATTCAAACAAATCCCCATGCCTGGGCTTCTGTGTACATAAAACTCTCTTCAGGGGGAATCAAAAATAGAAGTAATTTGAAAAGAAACCTGATTTATTCCTTTAAGTAAACCCTAACGTAAAACTCAATTAAACCGCAGGCTCTAATTTTCCCGCCTAACTCTGGATCCGATGCAAAAATTTAAAAGTCAATAACATAACAGGTTGGTTGTGACTATTGTTGATCATGGCAGTTTCTCTAGCCTGGCTTATCTTTAACCTAAATTGACTGGTTTGGAAAAATGGCTGCACCTGCCATGCATTTTCTTGTCATTTAGCTGCAGCATTCCCAAACCAAACGAAATGCCTGTGCTAACGTTATAGAAAATAAATGAGAGCAGAGAATAGAAATTATTTCTCAGTGTTGCCGTTTGTTTTGGGATCTCTGACCATCAGGAACCTTCTGAGAGCCACAAAATTAAGTTTTTGAAGATGATCAGTGTATCTGTAAGTCAGGTGGAAAATATTTAAAGTAAATTAGAAATTAGAGAATGACATGATCATATACATACATGCCAAGAAAGCTTATACATCTAAGACCTATGAATCCAGCAGGATTTGGTTAGGGAGGATGCATGAAGACAGTCACATGTTTGGTGACCTCAGTTTCTCTCCTGCATGTGTTGTACTTTCTCACTGTCCACTGAGCAATGGAGAGGCTCTAAGCAAGATGGCGGCGGATAGAAGAGTTATATCAAACTATACTGGAAAACACCTGTAAAAGGTAAAATTAGCACAGATTGATTGAGATAATAAGATACAGTCACAGTGTCACATAAAAGGTATTCTCAAGCAAAAAGGATATTTCTTTTCTTTTTCTTTCACTCCCCCTTCCTTTCTCCCTCCCTCTCTTCCTTCCTTCCTTCTTTTCTTCCTTCCTTCTTGTAGAACCACTAAGCTTTTCCTAAAGAGAAGCACTATAATAGTATCAAAAGAATTGGACTGTGAATCAGAAAAGGCTGAAATCTGTAACTTGATCATGAGCAAATTAGTTATTTTTACTGTGTTTTAGTCCATCTGTATTAAAATAGTAAAAGAGATGTGTACTCTCAATACCTCTCTCCTCTCTATGCAGTTGATTTTGCCCTAATGTAACTGACCAGTACAACTCATGTAGTTGCAAGGTCCTTCTATGTCATTTTGCTGCCTACGGACTTATTGCCTTTTGTTCATTGCCCTCATAGAAACAAGACTAAATTTTGACCAAATTGTGTCCTATTACCCCCTTTAAAGTGCCGGGGTAGTTCTGCATTGGCCCAGGATAAATCCCAAATTTTTAGCTTAAAGTGTGACCCACCCCCAACTTCTTTCCTGAGCCCCATCTCTGCTCCCTCTCTCCTCCCTCCCCCTGACCCCACTTCCCTGCTGCTTCTGGCTCAGTGTCACTCAGAGCCTCTGCCTCAAGGTCATTTGCTTGCTCTAGGATGACTTCCTTGACCTCAGACTAGCTTGGATCCTCTCCTAACCATTTCTCTCAGCACCCTGTTCCTCCCCTGCTATTTCATTCTCCATACTGTATTATAAATGTTTAGTGTCTGAATTTTCTGGAAGTTTTATCAGAGTCAGCAGCTGTCTGTATCACTTGCCATCACTCCAGTGCTCAGGCTCCCCAGAACGTATTCAATACTTTTTGGTTAAACATGTGAACAAATGTATAGAGAAATTCTATATCATAAAAGAGTCATATATTATATGATTTCTTTCCAGGCATAAAGAGGGTGGGCTGATTTGTATAACCTTCTCATTGCTAAAAAGGAAATTCTATTCCTTTCTCATTGTGTACCCCAAAGAATAATAGTAAGACTTTAATAAATTCTTACTTTGCTTTTTTCAACATGATTCCTCCTAACTGACAGAATGTATGATTTGAATATTCCATCAACTCTCAGTGAAATCCATGCATGTTCTAGTTAAGGTTTTGTAGGTAATGGCACAGCACGCTAGTCCGATGGTGACAAAAAATAGTGTGACTGATGAAAGATCTATTTAGATTTTTTTCAATATCAGCAAACATGAAAAGCATGTTAAAGTAACTTAAAAAATTAATGAAGTTGATGTAATCGACTAATTAAATCTGCCAAATAACCAATCAATAAATCCCCAGTCCACACGAACAATCTGTTATGGTTAAAATTACATATGGCAAAATGTTTCTAATTTTTCAAGTTGGGTGATTGAACTCCATTAAACCATCGTCTCTACTTTCTATATGTTTGAAAATATCTACAATAAAAGTCAATTTGTGACCCAACTTTTAAAATAAGAGAAAACATAGTAATTTCAGAACCAAAAATGACCTTTGTTGTATTTACATTTGTCCCCAAATTTGTATTTCCACATGGCACTTTGAAAGCATTCAGGGGCTCAGTAATATTCAGTAGTCTTTTGATTTGAAATGGACAAGGTACATGATGTAAAGAGGTTACACTGCAACATGTTTGTGATGTTTTCAAGATTTTGAGGATGGAGTAAGTCTGTGGAATGTCATCAGTTCGAAAATATGTTAATTCTTACTCTGGGATTCTAGAAGTGCTAGTGCCTGACTCACTTCGAGCCTGTGGCTTACCTGCCCGTGAGAATTCGACACTTAAAAATAATGACTTTAGCTCATAGCAATACATTCCTTTCGTTTATTTTTACTGAAGAAAAATGTCAACACCAAGAGATTATACATCCAGTTCATTGAGATCTAGGGCATATTTTGCATGGCTGCTTAGAAGATAACCCAACCAAAATACATGCAGTGACTTGACTTGTAACTCTACTCTGCTGAGCAAGAGAAAATGTGTTCTCTGTTCATAATATGTGGGAGAGTGTTTATGTCAGATATGCAGAGGCCAAATAACATCGCTGACCGATAATTTGACTTCCCATAGTAGCTGCTTGCTTGAGGCATATATCAAGAAAAATGTGTTTCCTGGATCAATTTAGATATGGTGAAACAAGGTTGCACACATATTATGGTGAGGAAGGAATTCAGCCTCCATAAACTATAGAGCGTGGTAGAATGATTATGTTGTCGCAACATGAAGTTGGGGAAGAAACATTCATTGAGAGCCCTTATTTGTGGTGCACGGTCCCAGATGCTGTGTGGTTACCAACATAAATTAAAGAAACATGCATTGCCCTCTAGCATCTTTTCATCTATTTGGGAGATGTCATACGTAAACTAAATTAATAGCCCTCATAAAGCACAATAGACTTAAGTAGAAATATAGTAACTTTCTGCACTAAAATCACATTTGTACTGTAATATAGCATTGGTACATGTGCAGCAAAAGCTGGTTTTGGAGTTGAGGATAATTAACCAAAAAAAAAATGGTTTTGTTGATTTGTGTTGTTTTTGTGAAAGTAAAGTTTTAGCTTCACAGGTGTATGATGGTAAAGACAAGATGGAGACTGAGGATTGGAGAGAGTGGGTTTGCATAGTGAAAGAGGTGTGTAAAAATTTATGACATACTAATGAACAACCTCAATATGGAATAGAAGGCAGATTAAAGAGATTTCATTACAAATACTGTTTGAGATGGATCACTATAAATGAGACCTACTCTTTAAAAAATTTTTTTTAATGTTTTTTATTTATTTCTAGGAGAGAGAGAGAGAGAGACAGCATGAGCAAGGGAGGGTCAGAGAGAGAGGGAGTCACAGACTGAAATAGGCTCCAGTCTCTGAGCTGGCAGTCAGCACAGAGCCCGATGCAGGGCTCGAACCCATGAACCGCGAGATCATGACCTAAGCGAAGTTGGACGCTCAACCGACTGAGCCACCCAGGTGCCCCAGAATGAGACCTACTCTTATTTGTCCCTCTCTAGTTTTCCTTTGTGAGTCATGCTAACTACTGCAAACATGAAAATACCCAACACATATTAGAATCACCTTAAATCCTTGATACAAACATGGCCTCTGCCACCATGTGTAGGTATCATGGGCTGGATTGTACCCCAAATTCTTATCTTGAAGTCCTAACACCTCGCACCTTCGAATGTGAGTATATGAGAAGATGGAATCTTTGAAGAGCTCATAGAATTTAATGAGTTCATTAAGGTGGGCCTTAATTTAATAGGTCTGCTGTCCTATAAGGAGAAGAGATTTGGGCATTAGGCATGAACAGAAAGATGGTGCTATGAAGTCACAGAGAGAAGATGGCCATCTACAAGTCAAGGAGAAAAATCTGAGCAGATCCCCACTCTGGGTCCTATGGAGCAATGAACTCCCACACCTTGATCTCAGGGTTCTGGCCTCTAGAACTATGAGGAAATAAAGTTCTGTTGCTTAAGCCACCCAGTGTGTGGTACATTGTTATGCCAGTTCTAGCAAACTAATTCGATGGTTAAAATGCATAGATCTTAAAACAGCTGGAAAACATCATAAACTGCTTGTACATCAGACTTCTCTATCCTGTGTTCTCTTTCTACATTCCTCAGGTCAGCAGAACAAGCTGGAAACTCAGAATGTCCTATCTGCATTTGTACACTTTGCTGAGATACATGATTCAATCATCAGTGCTGAGTATCTCGGACATACTATCCCAGTAACTGACAAACAGTTCCGCGTGGCCTGTGGAACATCATCAGGCTCCGTGTGACATGTAGCAAACTGCTAGTCCCCTGAAGTACATAGGACCCCGCTGTCACACGGCACCCAACAGAGTGCAACATTCTCAAAAATACTTGTGTTTCTATAAAAAATGGATAGATATTTATTTACTGGGAGAGAAAACAGAGGACTTAATTATCTAGTCTTTTAAATATGAAATAAGTTTCCTTTCATTCCCTTGGGGGAAGAAAAGAGAAAACTGAATTTCTGCAAGGCAAACTGGACATTGTGAATCGAATTCTTAAAAATACCATATTTGATTACAAACTGAGGATCTAAATGAGCCCGGAGGCCATGTTTACCAGAGAAATGTTATCCTTCTGTTTATATTTATTGTAAATGATTTTTTAAAATCAGATGGGACATCTGAAAATTTTTAGGCACTAATTTTCAAAGACCATGAAGCCCTCCGGGTGAGTTTTTCATTTCCTTAACAGATAGTTTAGTTTTAAAGTACATACTTTCCCTTGGCAGAGTGAGAGATGAAAAGCCTGCTATAAAATTGATTTGGCATCTACATAAAAGGAAGCTTTGTAAGAAGTAGTGCTAACCGGGAAGCTTTCTTCATAAGCATATGCCCCAAAATTAAAATGTCACTCAGATCTGAGGAACATTCCCTGCCCAAACATCCCCAGCAAAACCATATTCACTCTTAATTGTCCTATTTTAGAGAGAAAAACCATATACTTTCACCTGTGGATTTTTTTCTTTCAAGATCACAAGACCCTCAAATTGTGTATTAGGCATATCCATTTTTAACCTAGCAGAATGTGTTGATTTAAAAAATATTTTTAGGATAAATTTTGGCTGTTTCCAAAAAGAAATAACCAGGTACATGCTCTCGCAATGTTTATAGAAATGAAAAGAGGTCAAATATTTGGTCATGTGTCTTTAATCATATTCTATATCTACATGGAACTAAACATTTTAACTGACTAGATGATTTGTTAGAAAATAATTAGTTTTGGGGCACCGGGGTGGCTCAGTCAGTTAAGCGTCTGAATTCAGATCAGGGCATGATCTCACAGCTCGTGGGTTCAAGCCTTGCATCAGGCTCTGTGCTGACAGCTCACAGAGCTTTGGATTCTCTGTTTGCCTTCTCTCTGTCCCTCCCCTACTTGTACTCTGTTTCCCTCCCAAAACAAACAAACAAACAAACAACAAAACCTGGCATTGAATTCTGTGTTTCCCTCTCTCTTTCTTCCCCTCCCTACTTGCAGTCTGTCTCTCTCAAAAATAATTTAAAAAATACAGTTAAAAATACAAAAATAACAAGGAGGGAAACTATCACTGAAAATATTTTGAGCCAATGTCTGGAGACCAAAACACCAAGCTTCGTTGTAACAGCCAGCTAGTGAATTTTTAACTATCAGGCTAGCCAAAATTGGATCATGTGTGTACAATTATAAAGGCTGAAATGCTTCATGACCTTTCCATAACATACTGAATGAGTTCTACCAGGCATTTTAACACAGTATGAGGAAAGCATATTTTATTCTTCTCAAATCAGTTCATTCAAGCCACTTCTATAGAACTTCATTATATCAGCTTTTTCTTTTCATATCTTGGTTATTGAATAACAATATTTTAACTTCAGGAGTAGAATTTAGTAATTCATCACTTAATTCATCACTTATATTCAACACCCAGTGTTCATCACAAGAGTCCTCCTTAATACCCATCCCTCATGTAGCCCATCTCTCACCCACCTCCCCACCAGCAACTCTCAGTTAGTCCTCTATCGTTAAGGGTCTCTTGTGTTATGTCTCTCTCTCTTCTTTTCTTCCTCTCCCTTCTCAAATAGTCATTTGTTTTGTTTCTTATATTCCACATATGGGCAAAATCATATGGTATTTTTATTTCTCTGATTGACTTATTTTACTTAGCATTATACATTCTGGCTCCTTCTATATCATTGCGAATGCCAAGATTTCATTCTTTCCAATGGCTGAAAAATATTCCATTATAGATAGATAGATAGATAGATAGATAGATAGATAGATAATTTATAATATAATCTACATATATATATAAACTATATATATATATAATCTATATATATGTCAGTTGATGAACATTTGGGCTCTCTCCATAGATTGGCTATTGTTGATAATGCTGCTGTAAACATTGTGGTATATGTGCCCCTTTGACTCTTTATTTTTGTATACTTTGGGTAAATACCTATTATTGCGATTGCTGGATAGTAAGGTAGTTCTATTTTTAGTTCTATTTTTAGTTTCTTGAGAAGCCTACATACTGTTCTCCAGAGTGACTGCACCAGTTTGCATTGCCATCAACAATGCAGGAGTGTTCTCCTTTCTCTGGATCCTGCACCTGTTGTTTTCTGGGTTGCTAATTTTAGCCATTTTGGCAGGTGTGAGGTGGTATCTCATCATGGTTTTGATTTGTATTTCTCTGATGATAAGTGATGCTGAACATCTTTTCGTGTGTCTGTTAGCCATCTCGATGTGTTTGTAAAAGTGTCTGTTCATGCTTTCTGTTCATTTCTTAACTGGGTTGTTTATTTTTTAGGTGTTGAGTTTGAAAAGTTCTTTATACATTTTGGATACTAATCCTTTATCAGCTATGTCATTTGCAATATCTTCTCCCATTCTGTAGGCCACTTTTTAGTTTTGTTGATTGTTTCCTTCCCTGTGCAGAAGCTTTTTATCTTGATGAAGACAAAGTTCTTGTTTTATTTTCCTTGCCTACAGCATTGTGTGTAGCAAGAAGTTGGTCTGGGCTGAAGTAAAAGAGGTTGCTGCCTGTGCTCACCTCTGGGATTTTAATGGTTTCTCTTCTCACATTTAGATCTTTTATCCATTTTGAATTTATTTGTATATATGGGGCAATAAAATGGTCCAGGTTCATTTTTCTGCATGTTGCCATCTTGTTTTCCCAACACCATTTGCTGAAGAGACTGTCTTTTTCCATTGGATAGTCTTTCCTGCTTTGTTGAAGTGAGTTGGCCATAATAACATTTTTACCTGATAATATTTGTTGTGTATGTTGACATTAATATTTATTACAACAAAGGTCTCATATCAAAAGTTTAATCCAGTATCTTCTACCCGAACTCAAAGAAGTTCGGATTTTGAAAAAAGCAATGATAGTGACATCAACCTTCCTTTTGTCACAGAACCTTGGGTTTGATAAGATGGCCTACCAGAAGTAAACATCTTAACCTCAGTGATCTGTTTCGTAATACCCTGGGAAGGGGTAGTTGTGACCCTGGGTGAGTTCTTCCCCTGTAGCTAGTTTCTCCATTCCCAGGAAATCCATGCCTGAAGTCCTCTCTGGGCTGCAGGGAACGTCCTCACATGGACTCAAACTCTATCTTCCTGGAACTTCTACCCTTGGTCAGATTTTTGAAACTTACAGCTACAGACAATCAGCCTAGTCCTCTTTCCACACATCAGCTCTTCACGCATTTGGAGAAAGCTTTGTACAGCAGCCCCCATTCCATCCACTCACTTTTCCCAGTGCACTGAGTCTATTCTAACGCAGATTGATGATTTACTTTCCTACTGATGTTGTAAACTCCAAATCTCAGAGTCTACTTTGAAATGGAACATGAGGTTTATGCTATTCACACATTCTTGGAAAGTGTGAATGCTGTTGGGTTTGTAGGTAATTAGATCAAATGGGAATCCTTGACTGAGATTTGCTCTGATACCCAGTTGGACACTTGTGTAGAGATTAAAGGAGACAAAAATCGCAAATGGAGATCTGTAAAGTTTCTGTGCCTTAGGAAGTCAGCCAACACTAAGTTCTGTCAATTATGCTGAAGGTTTCTGCTGGTTGGGATTTTTTCCTTCCTTCCCTCCTTCCTTCCTTTTTTCCCAGCAAGCTTTTTTAAAAATATTTTTTTATTTATTTTTAAGGGAGAGCGAGAGAGAAAAAGGCAGAGCACGAGTAGGGAAGGGGCAGAGAGAGAGGGAGACAAAACCTGAAGCAGACTCCAGGCTCCGAGCTGTCAGCACAAAGCCCAAAATGAGGCTCAAACCTGTGGAACTGTGAGATCATGACCTGAGCTGAAGTCAGTGACTCAACTGCCTAAGCCACCCAGGTGCCCCTGCAGCAAATTTTTTGACATTCTCTTCTAATTCTTTCATTCTTCTCATGGTCTCACGTTTCTGCACTACCACAACTTTATTACTTTTTATTACCTTGTCATATTTCTGATTAGATATTTTATTTTATTTTATATTTTTTAATGCTTTATTATTGAGATAGAGAGAAACAGGACATGAGTGGGGGAGGGTCAGAGAGACGGGGAGACACAGAATCTGAAGCAGGCTCCAGGCTCTGAGCTGTCAGCACAGAGCCTAATGTGGGCCTCTAACTCACGAATTGTGAGATTGTGACCTGAGCTGAAGTTGGCCGCTTAACCGACTGAGCCACCCAGGCGCCCCTCTGATTAGATATTTTAAAAAGCAAACACTGCCATTATGAAATAAAGCATTTATCTTACTTAACATTGGTTTCCCATATTTTGAAATTGTTTTCGTCTTTCTGTAAACAATGACTCCTAAAGCCATCATCACAGAGCAGACTCAGAGACTGTGAAAGACTGTTATCAACAGGAAGATTACAATGTGATTTTTCAGATAACGTGATAGAAATGTTGGAATTTACATCAAAATTATTTGGGAAAGTATCATGTTCCTTGAATAAATAATCTTCCATATAAATACAGGAGCTGTATGCATACAGTGAGCTATAAATGAATACTCATTCAACAAATGATATGTGCCATATATTCCACGCATATGTATATATGTATGTATGTATATGTATGTGTGTATATACCTTTTTCGGTTTTTCCATTTTCAAAATACTTTTCTCCTGTGTTCTCTTATCTCTGATTATGACCATAGACTATCATAATTAATTGTAAATTGAAAAATTCAATTGTCTGATTCACTATTTGGCACACAATATCAACTCATTACAGATATATTTTCATTTCACTAGACTTAATTGATCTATTATTTGATCACTCTGTACTCAATGTCTTTCCTAAGATTTCACCTTCACCAATTAGTATTTACTATGCAATATTAGCAGCTTCTCTGTTTTTAAGATATTTAATTTCTGCCCAGAATTTTTTAAAAAATGAGAAAAAAGGGAAATCAGTATGTTCTTATTTATCCCATGCTATCCCAGAAATACTTTGTTCTTTCTAACAGAGTCACGTAATCACAAGATGAACGAATTAATTTATCGAGTTCTATGAAAACAGCAGAATCTCTGACTACTTGCACCATCTCCAGCTCTTAATCACGGAATTATTCATTCAGTGACAGCTGAGACTCGCTGGTGAATAACTGTACACATTTTTTAGAATTATTTCCTAGTAAGCTGACATTCTGCTTTGTAAATGTAAAGTAGACAGTATGTAACCATAACGGCATTTTAGAAGTCATGATAAGAGTGCATAGAAAATGGAAAATAGTTTTTACCTGCAGTGATGAGATAAAATAGGTGATTTCATTAATGGAGCACAAACAAGATTTAGTAGAGCTTGATGTTGAAAATTATGATTTATGTCACGCAGTCCAAAATGGAGTAAATGGACTAATGCTCCCCCCCTGGGGGGGGGATCATATTAAAGACTGGGAATTTACCATGAAGATATGCTGGAGGCAACAGGCGTGGGGGTGGGAAAGGAAGCTCTGCGAGATGAAAAAGAGGTGAATATGGAAAGCATACCTCACCTCTTCTTTTTCTCCACACATTCATGGTAAGGCCAAGGAAGAATGCTTTGAAAATTGGGGCAAATGAGCTTGAAAGCATCCTTCTGTAGCTTGGAGAATAGTAAGTTATTCTCTGAGCCCTCAGAGAAAATAAACAAATCCCTCTTTTCAAGCTGGTGTTATGATATGATGGAGAGAACTTCAAAGCGATGTTAGTTATCAGCAACATCAGTGGCAGCTCTAAGTTCAAGAACTTCTTCAGGAAGAAAGAAAATAAATTACCATAACTCCATGATATTCTAATCAGCCCAAATGATAGTTAAGAATGTGTAGCAGAGAGCAGACTTGATACCTATAATATCTGCCCTGGAGAAATAAAGAAACCCTACACTTTCTAGGTCTCTACTTGATCCAGCCCCTACTGAACGTTCCTTCCTTCCTTCCTTATTTCCACGGTAGCTCTTCCACCAAGATTTCCAAACACGAAAGCGTCCTGGACTGGTGCTTGCTACTCTTTCTTCCTGGAGAGCTTCCCCTCAGCTCTCTGCCTGACAGGCCAAGAAAGTCTTTACAGAGAGAGACCTCATTTTCCTTATCCTTTACAGGCTTACAGCTCTCTGAGATAATTGTCACATCCGGTTTCTTAGTTTATTGCCCATTTCCTCCCACAAAAATGAAAGTTCTGTGAGCCCAGAGACCGACTCTCTTGCCAGTTCCTACAATGATGCCTCATCTCTAGCAGATACTCAATAGAAACGTGATGAATGAATGCACCAAAGGATAAACTCACTACAAAAATGAATTACGCCTCTGTCTCTTTTCTCACTTCGGGAATCTTTGGAATGAACTAAGTTGTTTACTTTTTTAAAAGTAGCACAAGATTCACTACACTTGGAGATATTGCAAATAAATTGCACTCAAACTGGCAGAAAAAGGTAAGTTTTATCACACAGTGTACTCAGTGAGCGTATGGTACTCAAAGTCCCTAAATGCATGCAGATGCTATTTTCTTAAGGACGGCATGCCACAGGGTGACTCTCAGTGAATGAGGGTTATTGGAAAATGCATTGCAACATGATTCCATCATCCACTGTTTGAATTCAAGAGTAGGGACGATATTAGGTGTGTAATCCTGTTCTTGCATTTCAGTGGAAGACTATTCCCCTCGTGAACAAAATAGTGGCTGCTGCTGGTGCTTTCTTTCCTGAGACCGGGTTTTCCTAGGAGCCGCTACCATCATCCATTCAGTCTGAAGACAGGAAGGCAGAATAATGTTAGATTCCTTCGACAAAGGCCTCCCACAGAGAGGGAAAAGTAGTGGAAGGGTATTCATGATATTTCCTCCTTCCACCAACTGAGTCCGATTCAAGAAGGCCCCAAACTCTCTCCCCCAGCTGCAGAGTCCATTTTCTTTATTTCGAAAGTTAATTCCACTCACAGCTGGAACTCAAAGCAAAAAGTGAACATTGTGTGTTAAGAAAAAAAAAAAAGACTTCCTTGAATTTGATCTTGTAGTTTTACAAGGACACAAAGTAATATTCCTCAAGCCAAAAGGAGCCTCATTATTTTGTTTCATGTTACAGGCTAGAGAGCAGTGATCTGGGTAACAACACCATGCTTTCATGCGTGCGTAAGCATTATCTACCTGGGATGGACCCTCAAGGGGCCACACAGCGGTATGCCATTTCATAAAATGGTTACATCTTTCGTGGTACAAAGGGTACCATCAGGTGCTTACTTGATGCGCTGTATCATTTTTCCAACTTTAAACACTTTTGAGGGCTTTGTACACTTTTAACGCACCTGTTCAAGTCCACAGATGTACAGGCAGGTTAAGCAAGTTCTTTGGTTTATCAAGTTCAGTTGCATACTTTCAATCTCCTTAAAATACAGAAGGGAGAAGAGTAAACGACACATAAAGGTAATAGTCTACAATGACGAATCGCTAAAATCCTCAAGGGGTAATTTTAGTTGATTGTTGTTGTTTTTAGAGGAAGCTATTCTCTTTGCTTCCAATATATTCTTCAAAAGCTCTGAGAAAGTCGTGTGTATGGGAACTATGCACGAGAGAGTCTCTGAGCATCGCCTTGTGATTCTCTACAACTCCTGAGGAGTATTATTCTTACTATTTTTAATATTTTGGAGTTTCATCTTGTCCATCATATTAATACAGTTTAGCATGTATACGAGTTTTCTCTTTCCCTTATAAAAACTACCACACACTTAGAAACAATAGAAATGTATGCATTTACTGTCTGGATATCAGAAGTCTGAAATGAGGTTCTACAGATCTATGATCAAAGTGTCAACAGGGCGAGTTCTTTTTGGAGGCCCCAAGGGAGAATGCATTCCTTCCAGAACCTTCCAAATTCTAGAAGCTGCCTGCATGCCCTATCTTATGGCCTTATCGTGACCATCTCCGTCTCCTCTGTCGCACTGGTTGCGCATCTCTGATCCCCTGCCCCTGTCTTCATTTATATCAGACCCATCCAGGACAAGGCAAGATAATGTCCCTGAAAGATCCTTAATTTCATAAAATCTACAAATCCTCTTACCGTGTGTGGTAACAAAGTCACAGGTTCTGGGGATTAGGGTATGGAGGTCCTTGTGGGGAAGCAGTTTTCAGTCTACTGCAGCATGTAAACTATAAACATAAACAATATATTACCAGATAATTCAGCAATGCTGGGAAGAATAAGCTGCAGTATTGACTATCCCTCTGAAAGCATATTACTGGGATAAAATAATATCTGAATCATTAATAAATCTGTTCTTACTACACACATGCTCTTTTGGCAGTATTCTTGAATAACGATCATCTAAATTCAAACTGCTGATAATGCTAAGTATTTTATTCTATTTTAATTCATGGGTAATTAACGTACAGTGCTATATTGGGTTCAGATGTACAATACAGTCATTCAACAGTTCCATATATCACTCAGGCCTTATCAAGATAACTGTACTTTTAATCCCCTTTACCTGTAAACCTCATTACCCCCAACCTCCCCTCTGGTAACCATCAGTGTGTTCTCTATAGTTAAGAGTTTGGGGTTTTTTTGTTTGTTTGTTTTGTTTTTCTTTTTTGTTTTGTTTTCTCCTTTGTTGTTTTGCTCTGTTTCTTAAATTCCACATATGAGCAAAATCATATGGAATTTGTCTTTCTCTTACTGGCTTATTTCGCTTAGCATTATATTCTCTAGATCTGTCTATGTTCTTGCAAAAGGCAAGATTTTATCCTTTTTTGTGACTGAATAATACTCCATCATCCACATCTTCTTTATTCATCCATCTATTGATAGACACGTGGGCTTCTTCCATAGTCTGCTATTTTAAATAATACACAGGGTTGCATATATCTCTTCAAATTAGTGTTTTTGTATTTTGGGGATAAATACCCAGTAGTGTGATTACTAGTTTGTAAGGTAGTCCTATTTTTAGTCTTTTGAAGAAACTGCATACTGTTTTACAGAGTGACTGCACCAGTTTGTTCTCACCAAAAGTACATGAAGGAACCTTTTTCTCCACATCATCACCAACACTTGGTTTTTCTTGACTTTTGGATTCTAGACATTCTGACAGGGCTGAAGTGGTATCTCATTGTGATTTTCATTTGCATTTCCCTGATGATGAGTGGTGTTGAGCATCTTTTCATTTGTCTTTTGGTCCATCTGTGTGTCTTCTTTGGAGAAATGTCTGTTCATGTCTTCTGCCTATTTTTAATTGGGTTATTTGTTTTTCTGGTGTTGAGTTATATCAACTCTTTATATATGTTGGATACAAACACTTTATTAGAAATGTCATTTGTAAATATCTTCTCCCATCAGTTGATTGTCATTGACTTTATTGGCTGTTTCCTTTGTTGTACAGAAGCTTCTTATTCTGATAAAGTCTCAATGGTTTATTCTTGCTTTTGTTTCCCTTGGTCTAAAAGACATATTAAAAAGGGTGCCTGGGTGGCTTAGTTGGTTAAGCGGCTGAGTTTAACTCAGGTCATGATCTCACAGTTCTTGGGTTCAAGCCCCACATCAGGCTCTGTGCTGATGGCTCAGAGCCTGGAGCCTGTTTCAGATTCTGTGTCTCCATCTCTCTGCCCCTCACCCGTTCACACTTGTGTCTTTCTCAAAAATAAATTAACATTAAAAAAAATAAAAATGAAAAGAAGACATAGAAAATAAAAAAGATAAAGAAAAAAATGGCCTATGGCTGATGTCAGAGAAATTACTGCCTGTGCTCTCTTGTAGGAGTTTTGTAGTTTCAGGTCTCACACTTAGGTTTTTAATCCATTTTGAACTTATTTTTGTGTATGGTGTAAGAAAGTGGTCCAGTTTCATGCTTTTGCATGCAACTGTACAGTTTTCTCAACAGCATTTGTTGAAGAGACTATTTTTTTTCCCCAGTGCATATTCTTGCCTCTTTTGTAGAAGATCAATTGACTGTATAATTCTGGGTTTATTTCTGGGCTCTTAATTCTGTTCCATTGACCTATGTGTCTGTATTTTGTGCCAGTACCATACTGGCACATTTGTAGTATGTGTAACTAGCAATTTGTAGTATATCTTGAAATCTGGGATTGTGATACCTCCAGTTTTGTTCTTCTTTTCCAAGATTGCTTTGGCTATTTGGGGTCTTTTGGGATTCCATCCAAATTTTAGGATTATTTATTTTACTTCTGTGAAAAACGTTGGTGGTATTTTTATAGGTATTGCATTGAGTCTATAGATTGCCTTGAATAATATGAACATTCAAAAATATGAATTTTCCCACTCCATAAGCATGGAATATATTTCCATTTTTGGTGTCATTTTTTTCCCATTAATGTTTTATTGCTTTCAGAGTACAGGTCTTTCACCACTCTGGTTGAATCTGTTCCTAGGTATTTTATTCTTTCTGGTACAGTTGTAAGTTGAATTGTTTTCTTAATTTCTCTTTCTATTACTTTTGTATTAGTGTATAAAAATGCTATCAATTTCTGGATATTCATTTTGTATCCTGCAAATTACCTGAATTCATTTATCAATTATAATAGTTTTGGGGAATGTAAATCAGCACAGCCACTGTGGAAATCAATATGGAGATTCCTCAAAAAATTAAAAATAGAAACACCACACGATCTAATAATTCCACAAGTGGCCATTTACCTAAAGAAAACAAAGACACGAATTTGAAAAGATATACACATGCAGCTTTGTTTACAATAGCCAAAGTATTAAACCAACCAGTTAATTGTCCATTGTTGAATGAATGCATAAGGAACGATGTGGTTTATATACAATGGAATATTATACAGCCACGAACGGTAATCAGATCATGCCGTTTGCACCAACATGTATGGATTTAGAGGATATTATGCTATGTCAGTGAAATAAGTCAAACTGGGAAAAACTAATATATGATCTCACTCATAAGTGGAATCTAAAAAAACAAATGAATAAAAAACAAAAAGCAAAATCATACCTATAAATAAGGAGAAGAATCTAATGGTTGCCAGAGGGGATTGGGCTGTGGGCAAAATACGTGCAGGGGAATGGGAGATGCAGACTTTTCAGTTACGGAATGAATAAGTCACAGGAATAAAAGGCACAGCCTCATGAACACAGTCAATGATATTGTAATAGCATTGTATGGTAGCAGCTGGTAACTACGCTTATGGTGAGCAGAGCATAACGTGCAGTGTTACCAGGTTACTGTGCTATGTACCTGAAACTAATTAACACTGCGTGTCAACTGTACTCAAAACAAAACAAACAAACAAAAAATTACAATACAGACATCAATATAATTCTAAATATTATATGACATCAATTCTAATCCTAAATATAAATATTTTATTTCTTTATGAAAAAGTTTGGAAATGAATCACTTTCTTGCATCTTTTAAAAATATCGTCATGTCATTATTTCATTAATTTTTGAAATTCAGCATTTATCCTTTTCCCAGAGTAAGTTATCGTACATGATGAAGTAACTTTTCATGGCAAGAAAATGTTAAGTCATAGATATGTACGCACACATACAATTAATACAATTACATTGTTTATCTGTCATAAGGGAGATTTGAAAACTGAATCCTAGAACAAGATTCAGGTTAATAGTAATATAGTATAGAGTAGGCATAGTAATTAAACTTTTTTGGCAGTACTTAAAAATATGTGTAGACTCAATTTGAATCATATTTCTAGAACTAAATTTTTAGGTACTACCTTTTGATGGTTATTCACAAGATTTTTGACTGATGTGATAGGATTAGATTGCTGTTTTTCAATGAGATTTGATTTCTCTAAAGACCTCTTTATATGACTCATGACAACAAAAACAAAACCCAAATTGTTACTTAGTCTTGGGATAATTTCATCTTATAGACACCTGGGTTTTATTGCCACAATCTCTTACTTAGTGTGTGTGTATGTGTGTGTGTGTGTGTGTTTATGTGTGTGTGTGTGTGAATATAATTATGCAGGAATCATTTCCCTTATGAAAAAATAGGTTTCTAAGTGGTTTTAAGAAGAAG
>NW_027528362.1:7811555-7828921 GCF_008692635.1 Crocuta crocuta | reverse complement strand
TGTATGATTATATAATTATATTTTACTTATATTGTAATTTTATTAATTTAAAACTATATTAAATATATTCACATGTTATATAAACAAATGTAATCCCCAATACCTACAAACTAATCTGAGGTACTATTATTAGTATTGGTATTATAATTATTGTTATTACTATTACTATTGTTTTGTAAAATTTATCTTCAACTTCTTTCTCATCCTGTTTAGGTTATAAGAACAAAGGTAGATAATCTTCCCAGTCATCAAATGAGAATTATAGCATGGCTCTTTCCGTCTTCCCTACCTTCACACACACACAGAAAAATAGTCCATCTGAAAGACTTGATTTGGAGCATAATGACAGACACATTCAAGGAAGAAGTAGAGTCCAGCATGACTCTCAGAGATATATAAGTACTGAAGTCAGGCATCAATGGAGAAAACTCCTTTTATTATTGATAACTCAGGAATCCTGCATCTTTTAGCTACTCTTAGCTCCTGAATTTTTTTTCTGAAATCTACAGCCAAAACACCCAAATCGAGATTGTTTTTAATTTTTATCATAGTAGTAAGTCATAATGAAGAAACAAACATAATGATAATCAATGAGAATTTCAACTCACCAACAATAATCCATTCCATTTTGTTCAATAAGTAAAAAAATGTAATGAACAGCATGCTTCATATCTACTAGGCAATATCAGTCTATTCCTTGCTCTAATTCTTCAGATTAGGTATTATTCTTATGTCTATTTTGAATTAGAGAATATTGAGACATAGGCATCCATTTCTGCCCTAAACAAATGACAACTTTGACTGCACAAGACAGATGAAATTACTACCTTTAGCTTAATTAAATGGCAGCTCATAAACAGCACTAGTTGACTCAGGGACTCAGTTTTGTTAGTACTCGATGTCCACAGCACATCATCACCCACTCAGTGACCCGTATTACCTTTGCTTACTCCTGTTCAAGGATATGATGGCCAAATAGGTGGACACATTGGGTAGGTCAAGGGAGCGATGCATGTATCTTGAAAATGGCTTAGTTCTTTCCCTCAAATTGAAAGAGAAGTAATGAACCACTGTCACCAGTTTTACAAGTAAGTAAATTTGATTCATGCTTCTTCCTTAAGATTATTTCTTTGAAAACAATGTCCTATTATGGTCCTGAAATAAGGAAAAATCATATGAGTGCTTAGTGTTGGAGTTTAAACTCTTCTTTTGATTTTTTTTAAATGTACTAAGTACTGAGAAGTAACATTGGCTTAGGATTCTTGGCTTTACTTTAGGCTCTATATTTTTTTCACACTAATAAATGAGCTCAGAAATAAACCTATCCTAAACAGTGGGAAAAAGAAAAATCTAATAAATAAAGAAGCAGAAAATTAATTCTTAGACTACCCACAGAACAAATTATAATCATCCTCTGAATGTCACATACAGAAGTTGAGATATTAACTTCAGACATTTTCCCCCACAATGAATCCCAGTTTTATTAAGTTTTCAATAGTAGATGAAAATTTCACATTTTATTAAGTCCTCAGAAAATATCCCAGGAAACACTGTGCTTCAGTGAGTATCAAATACAGGCACATGTAAACACTCACACTGTGCATATAAAGCAAATTAATTTAATTTTATTTTAAAATACAATTTGCTTCAGTGTTGCTTGCAAAAGATATAGTTTTCATTTACTAGAATTAAATATGAATCTCTAGAAAATAAAGCATAATTATCTCTTAACAGCACCACTCACACACTCATCTGAAGAGGAATATTTCTCATAAGGGGAGAAATCATGAAGAGTATCTTATGCGCTTGTGGATGCCTTTATTGATTTGGTGCTTATATAACATAAAGGAAGATCCTCAAGACATTCTCATACATTTGCTGCAACTGTGAAAATTTCCAGATGTCATTTTTATTAGGACTTCCATAATCTTTGACTACAAGTTTTGTCAATATAGGCAAATGCTTTTATTAAAATCTTTTTACCCTTCATATTTTACAGGGGATTATGACTGTCTATTGAAAAGACAGTCTCAGGAGAATGACAGAGTTTGGAGGAGAGGGGAGTGAAACTAAGGAAAATAATAAACACAGTATGGATTGTTCTTGAAAAGTAGCCAAATAAGGTCAATTCTCATTAGCCCTGAATTTCTATACTCAATGCAGTCATTAATATTAACAGAATGGAAAACAGATGCAATTAGTAAGCACCTGTTGTATCACAACACAAGTTTTGTAAAACCAAATGTTAAAAAAAAAACTGAGTAAAGTGGCAAATAATAAATAACCATATGTGAAGATACAAAAATACTAGTTGTGTAGTTGAACAATTTGAAATCAGGCCTAAAACATGATAACTATTTGTTATGAATTAATGTTGGATCAGTTAATGTCTTTTAAAAAAATGATGTGGATACATGCCTTCTAATTTACATAAATTAAGGTAATCATGACATAACAATTTTTAAAGAAAATTGGCATATAAAATTATGTTTTAAATGTAAAACATTATAATTCAACAACTATATGCACTACAAAGTGATCAACACCGAAAGTCTAATTACTATCTATACCCATATAGTTGGCCCTCTTCATCTAAGTTACCCACCCTCCAAACTCCTTTCTCTCTGGTAACCATCAATCTGTTCTCTATATCTATGAGTTGGTTTTGTATTCCTTTGTTTGTCTATTTTTCTTTTAGATTCTAAATTGTGTGGTTTTTGTTTTTCTTTGACTTATTTCACCTAACATAATACCCTCCAGGTCCATCTATGTTGTTGCAAGTGGCAATATTTTATTCTCTTTTATGGTTGAGTAGTATTCCAGTGTGTGTGTGTGTGTGTGTGTGTGTGTGTGTTACCACATCTTATTTATCTATTCATCTATCTGTGGACACTAAAGTTCTTTCCATATCTTGGCTACTGAATATAATAATGCAATAAACATAAGAGTATATATTTTTGAAAATTTTTTTGTATTCTTTGGATAAATACCCAGAAGTGGAATTACTGGATCATCTGATATTTTTATTCTTAATTTTTTGAGGATCTCTATACAGTTTTCCACAGTGGCTGCACCAATTTACATTCCCACCGACAGTGCAAGAGGGTTCCCTTTGTTTTGCACCCTCTCCAATACTTGTATTCCTTTCATTTGAAAAAAAAAACAGCCATTCTAGAAAAGTATGAGGTCATATCTCATTGTGTTTTTGATTTGTATTTCCCCAGAAATGGTGATATTGAATATTTTCTCATCTTTTGCCCATCTGTACGTCTTCTTTAGAAAAAATGTCTGTGGAGATGATCTGCTCATTTCTTTAGAGTTGTGTGCTTTTTAATGTTGAATTCTATGAGTCCATTTAAAAAATATTTTGGAGGGGCGCCTGGGTGGCTTAGTCGGTTAAGCGTCCGGCTTTCGCTTAGGTCATGATCTCGCGGTTCGTGGGTTCGAGCCCCGCGTCGGGCTCTGTGCTGACTGTCAGCTCAGAGCCTGGAGCCTGTTTCAGTCTATGACTCCCTCTCTCTCTGACCCTCCCCTGCTCACGCTGTGTCTCTCTCCTCTCCTAAAAATAAAAAAATAAAAATAAAAAAAATAAAAAACATTTAAAAAAATTAAAAAAATATTTTGGATATTGCTACCTTATTGGATATATTATTTGCAAATATCTTCTTCCATTCACTAGGTTGCTTTTCATTTGATGATGGTTTCTTCACTGTGCAAAAGTGTGTTTTTTTCATGTAACTTATTTTGATTATTTTTCCTTTTGTTTCCCTTGAATTTGGAGTCAGATCTACAAACACATTGTTAAGACTGACATAAATGCATTTATCACTTATGTTTTATGGCTCAGGCCTTACCTTTAAGTCTTTAATCCACTGTAAGTTAATTTTTGTGTGCAGAGTTTAAGATGGTGGTCTAGTTTCATTCATTTGCATTTGGCTCTCTGGGTTTTCCAGCATCATTCGTAGAAGAGGTTATCCTCCTCCATTGCATATTCTTGGATTCCTTATCATAGATGAATTGTCCATATATGTGTGGGTTTTTTTTCTGGACTCTCAATACTGTTCTGTCAATCTGAGTGTCACTTTTTACACCAATGTCATAGTGTTTTGATTACTATAGCTTTGTAGTATAGTTTAAAACCAGGGACCATGATACTTCCAGCTTTGTGCCTCTTTTAGAAGATTGCTTTTGCCATTCATGATTATTTATGGTTCCATACACATTTTAGAATATTTGTTCTAGTTCTGTAAAAAATGCCATTGAAATTTTGATAAGGTTGCCTTAAATCTGTAATTGCTTTGGGTACTATGGACATTTAACAATTCAAATTCTTCCAATCCATGAACATGGAATATCTTAGCATTTATTTGTAGTTTTCATCATTGTCTTTTAATTTTCAGTGTACATGTCTTTCATCTCCTTAGTTAAGTTTATTCCTGGGTATTTTATTGTTTCGGATCATTTAAAAATGGGATTGTTTTTCTAATTTATCTTTCTGATGATTCATTACCAGTGTTTACTAAACACCACAGGCTTCTGTATATTGATTTTGTATCCCTGCAACTGTCTCACTGTTTTTTATTAGTTCTAATCGTTTTGTTTGTTCATTTGTTTTGTTTTGTTTTGGTGGAGTCTATAGGGTCCTCTATACATAGTACCATATTCCTCTACAAAGAATGATGGTTTTACTTCTTTGGATGCCTTTTATCTCTCCCTCTTGTCCACTTGATGTGAGTAAGACTTCTAATACTATGTTGAATAAAAGTGGCAAGAGTAGACATTTTATCTTATTCCTGATCTTAGAGGAAAACTGTTCAGTTTTTCACCATTGAGTATGTTGGCTGTGGTTTGATATATACGGCCTTTATAACTGTCACCCATTTTATTGAGAGTCTTTATCAAAAATAGATGTTTAATGTTGCCAAGTGCTCTTTCTGCATTTATTAAGATGATCATATGATTCTTACCCTTCATTTTGTTAATGTGCTGTTTTACACTGGTTGACTTGTTGTTATTGAATCCTCTTTGCTTTCCTGGAATAAATCCCACTAAATCAAAGGGTATAATCCTTGTAACATATTGTTGAACTTGGTTCACTAATGTTTGTTTGAAAATTTTTGCTTCTATGTTCACCAAAGATATTGACCTGTAATTTTCCGTGTTTGTTTTGTCTGATTTCACTATAAGGGTAATTGGTTTGGTGTAAGGGTACTGTTGGCCTCAATGAATATTTGGTAGAATTCACCCACCAGTGAAATGGTCTGGTCCTGTGCTTCATTTATCAGCAGGCTTTTGATTACTAAGAATGGGTCTATTCAGATTTATTAAATCTTGTCGTGATCTAGTCTTGGAAGATTGAGTGTTTCTAGGAGTTTATCCATTTCTTCTAGGTTTTCCAATTTGTTGGCATGCAATTATTTATAATAGCTTCTTACAGTCTTTTGTGTTTCTGCAGCATCATTTAGGTCACATATTCTCTTTAATTTGTGATTTTATTTAGTTGAGCCCTCTCTCATTTTTTCTTGGTAAGTCCAGCTGAAGGTTTGCCAATCTTATTTATCTTTTCAAAGAATCGGCTTTTTTAAAAAAAAAAAGTTTACTTATTTATTTTCAGGGGAGAGGGGCAGAAAGAGAGAATCCCCAGCAGGCTGTGCACTGTCAGCCCAGAGGCTGATGCTGGGCTCTGAGTCAGAAACCATGAGATCATGACTTGAGCCAAAATCAAGACTAGGACGCTCAACCGACTGAGCCCCTCAGGCGCCCCTCAAAGAATCATCTTTTAGTTTCATTTAGCTCTTCTACTGTCATGATAGTTTCTATTTCATTTATTTCCTCTCTATTCTTTACTATTTCCTTACTTCTACTAACTTTGGGCTTTGTTGTTTTTCTTCTTCTGGTATCTTTACATATAAAGTTATGCTGTTTATTAGATATTTTTCTTGGTTCTTGGATTAGGTACGTTATGAACTTCCCTCTTAGAATCATTTTTACCACATCCCATACATTTTGGTATGTTACATTTCTGTTTTCATTTGTCATTAAGTATTTTTTTTATTTCATCTTTGATTTCTTCTATGACCCACTGGCCCTTCAATGACTCAGTGAAATGTTATTTATTCTTCACATATTTGTGGGTTTTTCAGTTTTCTTTTTATAATTGACTTCCAGTTTCATAAAACTGTCATTTGAAAAGATACTTGGTATGATTTCAAACTTCTTGAATTCATTGACACTTGCTTTGTGGCCTCACATATGATCTATCCTGGAGAAAGTTCCAGGTGCACTTGAAAATAATGTGTATTCAGGTACTTTGGGATGGAATGTTCCATATATATCTCAAATGTCTATCTGGTCTAATGTGTCATTTAAGGCCAATGTTTGATTTTTATCAATGTTTGATATTCCAAAATTGATTTTCTATCTTGATGATCTATCCAGTGATGTCCCTGGATTACTGGATAGGATAATCATTTCTTAGCTTTCTTTTTTTATATGGGCAATAATAATAAAATACGTGAAATGCAAAACATTTCTTTTGTCTCATGTCTTAGATTGCTAAAGACCTTGAAATTATCCTGTGAAACATTTCCCTACCTGCAAACTGATGTTCACACCTTCCATTCATAGTGACTCTGGAGTCAGAGGAGAATTCAAGAAAACTAGTGAATGCTATCCTCAGTTAGGATCCCCATAGCCTCTCTGTATTCGGGCTCCTTCCAGGAAAGAACTGTGTCTAAACAGTGCCTACATCCTTCACAATCTCTCATGCCTCCTAAAGCAGAACTGGACAGAAGGTCTGTCCTCCATAACCATCTGCCAAATGATGGATTTCATCAAGAGCATTAATATGTATGTGTTTCAGAGGGGAGATGTTCTTACTGCGTTCTCGCCTACCCACAAATTCCAAATCTAAGAATATATGACAATAAAAATTCTAAGTCAGTTCACTTTTTTCTAACCAGACTTAACAGAGTAACTTCCTGTAAAATAACACTCTCTTCACCAAGCGATATAGCTACTAAGTATGAAAAAGAAAATTACTAAAATATCTATCACCATGATTTAAGCCAATAAATACCTTCCCAAATGAAACTATCCAAGTCAATCTGGACCTTCAAAACCACACACCAGACACATTTTAATTGAAATCAGATATCCCAATGCTGTGTATGTGTGTTTTACTCTGACATAGTTTGTTTCCACAACTGTTTTCTTTTAGTTATTCTACGAAATAAAATAAAATATTAAGTCTGAGTTGACACCACATTTTAAACTGTGCTTCACTCAATTCCTACTTTCCACGCTCTTGCAAAAGAGCCATACTTTCTCACATATTTCAGAAAGCGTGTGGAAAATGAACAAATAAGGATGCTCGATGCTTGGGTCCCGGTATTTAAAATGTGTGTTTCGTTGAAAAGCGCTACCAAGAAAACATCAGATATTTCAGCGTGAAAAGAAATAAAAGCTATCTGCCTCACATTATTCACAGCCAATTCAAACAGGCTACTGTGGTATTCATAAATCCCTCAGAATTAAGTCAAACATGCATAAAATCAGGCTTCCTTTGTGGTAAAAATGTCTTCCAGCTGAGCCCAAGGAGAGCATAAAAACTTATCCAAATACCTATTGTGAAACCGAGGATGACTTTAAAGAGTCAATGCTCTACCTCTGCCGAAGTCTTCCTGACGATTTCCTCATTTTAATAAATAGTCTGTGAGAACTGTCATCAACCTGTTTCCATTAAAAAATGAAGAACATAGCAACAAATGTCATTATATTAGCTTAAAGTAGTGTCATGGTATTTGGTGTTTTAAGTGGGAGTCTATTTGCTTCATTAAGATTCAGGTAACTCACTTGGAAGTAAGCACATAGCATGCTTTCTCAACAAAGCCCTGGCGCTTTCTTGGGGGAAAAAACAAGTACAATTTATTATGCTTCTGTGATTAGAAGACAAACACTTTTTGCGAAGAGAAGGTTCATTCTCGAAATATTTAAAAAGTAAACAATACTATAAAGCTCTCTACTATGTGATCATCTGAAGGGAAGTTGTATTTCTTTTTTGAGTTGGGTTTAGTATGAGAACAGGAAGGCTGTTCTTAATGCGATGTTTGAAAAGGGAGAGCAAAACGATCACAATATTCATATTGATAAAGCTCTGTGCCCACAACAAGCAAACAAACCACACCAACTTCCCACTATCACTGATTCATTTTGTATTTCCAGATCCTGTACCACCTAAACATACGCATTGGTTATCCAATGATACTAAAGCGGGGTGAAATTTGTCACCCCCAAATATCCATCTTTGATCTAAAGGTTATTTTAGGCTGAACATAAAGGTTATGTTTAGTCCTTAACAAACAGCAGACACGCACAAAGCTCAAAAAACCAAGTAGAAGTGACCCTTTTGTCAGAGGAATTCACATTTGTACAAGAAATCTGTCTAAGAGAAAGACACCAAATCTCAAGAAAATTCTTACCAGTAGAGAAGGTTAAGACTTAGATACACAAAAACAATCATACCTTTATTGACTGTGCTTTGCCTGAAAATCACCCATAACTGCTTCCACCCCAACATCTTTTCTTTTTTGCTGGAGTTGATACTTAAGGAGGCTGGCCTCATCTTCACAAGGGAGCATGCTCCAGTGGCTAAAGACTAGTTAAAAACAATAAAAGAAAAGACACTGATTCAAAACCCACAAATCAGGGCACCTGGGTAGTTCAGTTGGTTGAGCGTTCGACTTTGGCTGAGGTCATGATCTCATGGTTCATGAGTTCAAGCCGTGAATTGGGCTCCCTGCTGTCGGTGCAGAATCCAATTTAGATCCACTGTCCCCTTCTCTCTTTCTTTCTGCACCTCCCCTGCTCATGGTCTCTATCTCAAAAATAAATAAACATTTAAAAAAAAAACCCACAAATCATGGATTTACTCTTGGCTCCTCTTCTTATATTGTGATTGCTGGCAACTTAATTCACATGCCTTATTCTGAATTTTATTATCTGTCAAATCAGAGTGACTACACCTCAGGTCATTAGCGTGAATGAATGATATAACTAACATATAATCACTAGCACGTATTAGGAACTCAATATAGAGTTACCTTTTCAGGAGTTTGTTTTCCACTACAAAGTAAACACCTTGCCCATCAAATCCACTACTTCTCAAATGTAAACTGTAAATTTCCGTCTGTTCACTTTTGTGCATTTCATCTCTACCTCCTCTTTCTCCAAATGACCTCTTTCTTTCTAATCACCACATATAGATGTCTTTGTCTCCTCAAAGCCCCAAATCAAATGCTACCTTCTCAGATTGTGTTGATTTTTCCAGCTTTGCTAAAGATAGACACACACATTCTAAAATGTGTTCTTTTTTCCTACATAGCAATTTAGTACCCATTTGATAAATCGTTACTGTATAAATGCATAAATGCGAAATATCTTACTCATGCTTGACTATCCTAAAACTTCAGAATAAGTGTGTGTAAACCTGTGGACTATGGAATATTTGGATTAAAGACCATTTCAAAAAAGATAACATAAAAGCTGCACACTTTTGCAAGGGCAGCTTGCCGAGGTGAAACAAAAATGAGGACAATGAACATCTACCATAAAACGTGCCACAGTAAATAGAAGTCATCACATTTTTCATTTTAAAAATTCAGATTTATTTGAAAAGGGGGGAACAAAGGAGGTTGGGGTAAGGAACTTGTTTAAAATATGCCTTCCAAGGCCACCCACCCAATATTCTAACCTCTAACTGACTAATTAGGTCTACTTGCTTTATAAGGCACGTGCTTTCAGAACTAGGATAATTTGTAATAGCACAGGAAATAGCCAGGAAAAACAACAGAAGTAGAAAAATATTTTTATAGTTGAAAAAGTTGGCACCAGTTTCCCAGCAACTAGAACATATTTTGCCTATTCTTTATGAACTTCTGGAAAAAGAATTAAGATGCACAGAAAAGATTTTGTAACAAAGTTTTAAATAATTTGCATTACAGCACAGAAACAAAAGCCTACAGTAGACTGTTAATTTAAATAATCACACATATACAGCATTATAAAAAAAAGGAACAATGAATCCTGAGGGATGTATAATGTAGCATAAAATTAAAACGAGTTTGACCTGACTGACATTAAATTTGATTAACGAGAAGCTTCTCTCAAAAGAGCACCTGCCCTTTCAATCCTATAAACAACTATGGGTCAAATGAATTTGCTACATGGTATTAGGAAAAGGTTTTCATATCAGGAAAAATCCAAAATCTCTGATATAGCCCCAAGTCCATTTATTTGCTTAAATTGAATTAAAACTTAAGACACTATGGTTATATTCATACTCTAAGCCATTTGTACATAATGTTAAATATTGTACATTTTATTTGAAGTTATAATCATTATGCATTTGGTTGGTAAATTGAAGGTTTACAGATGCTGGCCAAATCATTGAGAGATCAATATGAGATTTAGATTTTAATTTAATCCTTAAAAAAAAACTTTGACTATAAGCCTTAGCTACATTAAAAAATAGTAAAGACATTATATTGTAGTGGAATTCTCAAAGCAATATTTGTTTATTCAAAATACATCTATTTTATTTAAAACATAAACATAGATACAAATTTATATATGATGCCTAAGGTAAAAATAGATTTCTAAAAATGTTATTTTTCCCACATAATAATACAGTATTCATCTAATAAATTTTTGCTGAATAAATGCTAAATACCTTATTCATGCTTGATTATCCTGTAATCACAAAATAAATGTATATATAATTAATGTATACAATCTCTGACATCTGTACTCACATAAGAATGTATAATATAATGTATAATATATATTATGTGTATATATTAATGTATACATGTATTATTAATGCAAGATATAATACATAAAATACATTATTACACATAATATATGTGTATATACATTTTATTATATACATATTATGTATATTATGTGTATATATAGATTTATATATGCATTATGAATGAAATATATAATACATAACTACATTATATATTCATATTATATATATGTTTAGATCTATATATGCATTATATGTATTATATACACATATATATTATATATGCATTATATATAATATATGTATATATCATATATGTCATATATACACAGGTATACATTATATACACATTTATACATCATCCATCATATATACATTATATATAATGTATATGTATAAATACACATATATAACATATTATAGGTATATATACACATGCACACATTCACAAAGACACACATGCACACTCACCGGTGTGTATGAGAGAGAGGGAGAGAGAGAACCCTTGTATGGAATTTGATTTTCCCATTCGAGAGTCATTTCCAACTACCGAAAATCTGCTAAGGGGAGCTCGTACTTGGGGTGTCTTTATCAGCCCTGCAGTGGTGCCCAGATGCACCTGCGCTGTCCAGGGGACCCCTGGGTCAGGGAGGGTGGTCAGACGGCGCAGCAGCAAAGATGAAGGCTGGGGTGAGGTCGGGGTGGCAGGGAAGCACAGTCGGCACCGTTTGAGAATACATGGGAGAACATTCTGGAACCTCCAGGTATACTAAGGGGAGAGGACCGCGAAAGAGGACACTGAAGCCATTAATGACGAAGATCGGTGACAGGAGCTGCCAGACTCCGAAGCTTACTTGTAGCCGCCTTGATTGAGTGACCAAGTTAAAGAAGGAGTAAGAAACCGGGATGAGGCTACATTAAAGTAAGACTGGCACAGAACACCCTCCGGACTGGATTAGAATAGAACGGTTGTCAGAGCTACTTTAATGGAGAATTGCCATCATTATGTTACGGAGGAGAGCATTAAAGTCAGTGTTAGAACTCAGAACCCGCCAGCTTTGTGTTTGGGAGACTGGGTAAACTGTGAGCAGACAGTACCCCTTCCAAAGGAGTTAAAAAAATTTTTTTTAATGTTTATTCATTTTTGAGAGAAAGAGGCAGAACATGAGTGGGGGAGGGTCAGAATCTGAAGTGGGCTCCAGGCTCTGAGCTGTCAGCAATTAGCCCAACACGGGACTCAAACCCACAACTCTGAGACCATGACCTGAGCCGAAGTCGGACGCTTGACTGACTGAGTCACCCAGGCGCCCCTACTTCCAAAAGACTTCTTACTTATTTATCTATTTCTTGGTTATCTTCTTTTTGCTTATTTCTTATTATTAAAATGTAAAATCATTTCAGTCCATAGATCTTCATAATTAAAGTTTTTGCCTCTATTTCTTTTAGCATGCAAATAACTTTGAAAAACAAAATATATCAAATAGGCTGTTTCCTTTGATTCTTTTATCTATTTCACCAAATTTAAATTTCACCAATTTCATTTCAGTTTCATTTCAATATTTACCCACAATCTGAAATACTCAAAATGGTAATGTTGTGATTTCAAAATTGAAATTTCAATACTACTTAACCTCTGGTAATTTAATTAGCTCAGTGTCTTTCTGGCTTTTTCTTAGCATCAATTTAAATACTTTTTTGTTTGCAAGCTTTATTTTGATTAAGAACAATTAACTGACACTAAATCGCTCAATAGCTATTTCAGGGCACCTCCTGATAAGGTCTTTTCTCTCCCCTTACTAGGCATGGCACTCAAATCATTTAAGAGGTCATGGGCAGTACCCTACCCAAGCACAAACTGTCCATAAAAGATGTGTGTTCCTTTCTTTTTTAATTTTAAAAATATTTATTTATTTATTTTGAGAGAGAGAGTGAGAGAGTGCAAGGATGTGGCAGAGAAAGGAAGCAAGTATCCTAAGTAAGCTTCAGCTCAGAGCCGGAAAGTCTGAAAAAAGACTCTCATGAACCGCAAGATCAGGACCTGAGAGAAGACCAAGAATTAAATGCTTAACCAACTGAGCCACCCAAGTGTCCCCAAAGACGTGTGTTCTAATAGGTGTTAGACACACGTGCAATTGAACGCTGGACCTGCAAGTGTCCATCACCCACAGTGGTCCTTTTGACCAGTCCTTCTAGAACTCGTTCTTTGTTTCCCAGTTACATTCCTTGCTGCATTTCTGACAGTTATAACCAAATTTATGCAAATCCTATAAAATCTTTTTAGGCATTACTGCCATTTGGGAAAATAGTATAATGATGAATTAAAAGATCTCTACAGTTTCCTGATACCTCTTGATTCAGCTCTGCTGTCAGGCCCTGATGTGTGTACAGGAGGCTTTTCTGGAAAGTTATCCCAGGAGGAAGGGTCGGGGGACCCGGAAGACTGGAGCAGGAAGCAGTAAACCCAATGTATGGCTGCACCCACTCTGGGCAACTGGGCTTCATTCTACCAGGAATGGCTAACCTGTCCACCTGAGGCTTGACAGCAAAGCAGAGAGAGTGGAAGGCAGGACATGATGAGTATCTCATCAATCCTTTCTCTTTAGCAATCTTCTTGGAAAGAAAAGTCTGTGTTTGTAGGTTTATCGCCATGATTCAACACATTCTATCAATGGTGTCACGATTAGTAGAAGACATGGTTGATATTTCATCTATGATTATTTTAGTAATAACCAGTATCTAAGCCCCCTTTTACTTCAACAGTGAGAAAAGGTTTATATCAACAGATAAAAGGCATAGTAGAAAAAAAATCATGTTAAAAATGTGCTATAATGTGGGAATAGTGTCTTCATCACGGTGGAGGGCTTGAATTTCAGCCCTTGCACAAGACAGCATACCAAAAGTTCTTGTTTTTTATCCCAATTCTGTTTTGATTCTATTTGTTGCCTCATAGGAACAGTTTGACAATTTCTTAAGGCCATTATGATGTCAAAATTGTAGCTTTCTGGAATCCATCTGTGTTTGTTTCTACCCCATAATAACACAATTGGGACCTATTTTGAATGTTACTGACAGTTTGAAGTTTCTGGAATATTATTTTGGAAATATCTGCTAATTTATGTCACCAAAATTACTGATTTGAGACTGAGTATTTGCCTACAGACATGCATAATTAACTTTTATCAATTATTTATTGAATTTGTAGATTAAATTTGTTTTTCCTCCTGAATTCTGAGACATCCTATTGATAATTAATCATAATCCCCTTAACATGTACATGATATAGAAACATTGTGGTTTAAGAATGATATTATATCTTTGACTTTAATTTCCAGAGTTAACAAAACAAAATGTTAGATAAAATATTGAGACTGAGTTTAGATAATTCATATCAACTCAGATTGGTTAGCTTTCTCTGGATATTAAGTTAAGACAGCATAAAAATGATAACTTTGTTTTCTTTATTTTTTTCTGAAAGAAATATTATTTAAAACTTATTTACATAGTGTAGATCTTCTAGGGAGTTTCTTCACTAATAGATTTATAATATGTTTGACTTATCTTTTAGCCTGGCCCCTCCTATTCTAGACAAGTATTTCTTGGTGCACTTACTCTCTCAAACTGAGTATAATGATGGAACCTACATCATGTGGAATTTGTGAGGGTCAAATGAGATGTCATAAAGAAAGTATGTAGCAAAAGTTCCATTGACCACCCTGTTTTAAAAACTCCATTCCAGGTACGGTGATACAAATAATTACATATCAAGGTATTTAAGCTAAGGCAGTGGGAGATAGATGAGTCTGTACCAAAGCTCAGTGCAAGGAAGACGAAGAAAAATACAGTAAAACCTTGGAGCACAAGTAACTTGCTCTGCGTGTGTTCTGCAAGATGAGCAAATATTTCTAATTTTAATTTGATAAACAAATGATATCTTGCAATATGAGTAGTAGGTGATGCCAAATGTCACACGATCACAACTGAGCCAATGGTTCTTGAAATTTGCTTTGATATACGAGTGCTTTGGATGACAAGCATGTTTCCGAGACAAATTATGCTTGCAAACCAAAGTGTTACTGTAGCTTTAATAAGATATATAGTAAACGATATAAGTAGTTCAGAGTAAAGAGCTGGAGCTCCCACTTGGCCGAGTGCCTCTGGGAGGCTGTGTGGGGTGAAGTTGGGAGCAAACCATAAGGCAGGGCAGGCGGAGAGGCATTAGAGGAGGCATTACATCCAGCCTTTAGGGAATGATTCACAGAGTTGATATATTTGAGTAAGATATTAGAATATGGAAATAATCTGAACTTGTTTTATGCTTTCCCAAAGTTCCCCCAAATTTTTCAGACTTACTCTGGGCTATGTTATACAATTTTATAAGCTATAGCCACAGATACACAGGTAGAAAGATTTAGATATAGGTATGACTTAGATACATATATTTATACATACTCTATGTTCTTTTTTAAATGTTTTTTTTTTTTTTTTGAGAGAGAGAGAGCACGAGTAGGGGAGAGGCAGAGGGAGAGACAGAGAATCTGAAGCAGGCTCTGTACTGTCAGCCTAAAGCCTGGTGTGGGGCTCAAATTCACGAACCATGAGATCATGACCTGAGCCACCCAGGCACCACATATTCTATGCTCTTTGAACTGTATAGGAATGTATCTACATCAAAATGTCATGAGTTTTGGAAATACATAGCATTTTTAGACCATTGTTCAATGATAACCTAACAAAACAAAGCTGAAGAAGTACTGCCTCTATCACTCAGTGATAACATGCTATTTACTGGAACTGGGAAAAGTGTATTTCTACAAGTATTTATTTTTATATGACTGTTGTTGTCATCCTAACAGTTAAAATATTTAAAGCAGCTTTTTTTTTTCAAATAATATTTTAGGTACTATTAAAAAGTATTGAATATACTTTGATTTTTTTAATGGGAAATACTTGGAAATAGTTAATATTCCGTATGTCAGTAATTCTAGAGTCATTGTCCACAGTTTATAGACTTAATGAAAGTTAACAGAGCTTTATTCAGTTAAAATAAAATTTGATTGAAAAAATGAATTGGTATTAATACCCTTTCTAAAGCATTTAATGACAAAATAAATTGATAACAATTTTTGAAGCTACTTTGTGCCTTTTGTGCCTTTTTACATACTGACTTTATTGTATAGTAGGCTTGATATAATTGCAGGTACCTATTATATATTTTTAAAATAAATAAAAGATATATTAATTGGGGGGCATGTATTTCAGAAGCAAAGTGGTATAGTTTCTTCATTTTCTTGAAAATTGGATTACAAGCATGATTTGACCTACTTTGGTAGCTTCTTGTAGAAGTCAGTACATTCAGTACATATCTTTTGAACCAAATGAATTAAATTCAATTGAATAAAATGTAAATGTTTTACTTTTTTTTTTTTTTAACTGTTTACTCATTTTCGAGAGAGAGATAGAGCATTAGCAGTGGAGGGTAGGAGAGAGAGGGAGACACAGAATCCAAAGCAGGCTCCAGGCTCTGAGCTGTCAGCACAGAGCCCAACTCTGGGCCCAAACTCAAGAACCGTGAGATCATGACCTGAGCCAAAGTCAGACGATTAACCAACTGAGCCACCAAGGTGCCCCAAATTAAATTCAATTTTTAATTGAAACTTTGTTGTGCAGTTAGACAATAAAAACATTTCTATAGCCCAAGGCTCTCAAGCTTATAGTCTGGTTCAATCCCAAGAACTAAAATGGTGCCATGTAATTATAAAAGAAAAATGTCTCTCCTATATCATTCCCTTGTCTATTTCTGGGGGAAAATGTGGGGTTTTTTTCTTATTTTTCTTCCAATAATAAAGCATATTGCTTAGCAAAAGCATAACATACCGTGACTGCTACACGCAAAACTGAAACTACTCTAGAAATTTTCTCATCTTGGTTTATTCAGTGTCAACTTCCTTCAGTAGAAATTATCCCCTACAAAGAGGGGAAAGTAGACTGTTCTATTTCCCAAATGATCAAGTCTTTGGATATGTCCTTATCTTTTTTTTTCTTTTTTTCTTTTTTAATTTTTAAGTGTTTATTTTTGAGAGACAGTGGGGAAGGGGCAGAGAGAGAGGGAGACACAGAATCAGAAACAGGCTCCAGGCTTCGAGCTGTCAGCACAGAGCCCGAAGCAGGGCTTGAACTCACAAACCGCGGGATCATGACCTGAGCTGAAGTCAGAAGCTCAACTGACTGAGCCACCCAGGTGCCCCTGAATATGTCCTTATCTTAAAGAGGGTACAACAGAAACTTCCAAAAAACACATTAAAAAAATAAAAAATAAAATCAAGAGCTCAGTAAAACCCACTGGCCACAATAGGACCCTTACGCATCAGTGTAATACCTGCTAAGGAGTATCTTGCTCTATGTTACTTACATGATCTTTAAAAAGACAAAAAGAAGAAAGAAAATTATACCAATCTTGCCATGAATATTTCCATAGTTAATATTCACATCCTAAATGCTGATCCCAATGGACAAGTTTTATTACGATCTTCTCCATAAGACAATTCATTTACCGTAC